>NW_008670059.1:0-26456 GCF_000695815.1 Acanthisitta chloris | reverse complement strand
TCCCTTTTCCACTTTTATACATATATTGCTTGTATATGAGGAAACTCCAGCATGTAACCAAAAAGAAACAATTAGGTGTAAAATTGAGATCTCTTCATCTTAGCTTAATGTGCTAGCATCAAATATGGTTTTCTTGTTAATTTGGATTGCACTTTGTGTCATTATTGATAATCTTCTTCCGCAATTTTTTAATTATCATTCTCCTTGAAAATGTGCCTTAATTTTCAAAAGGCTACATATAAATGTGTTTGTAGATAGCAAATGCAATAAAAACATTTTTGCTGATGCATTATCAGCATTTTAGTGATGAATTATTATTTCCTTAGCCAAAAATAACAAAGTTAACATCCTGAAAGTGAAATTGCTTTTGCCAGTAGCTCAGGAAATGAAGGGAAAAGAGCTTTGTTGACTGTATGTTCTCATGGGCTGGAAAGATCCTATTGTGATATGCTAAGGTAAAGATCTGGAACACATTTGGCACAGTTTTAGAGAATTAGAGTCAGGAAGTAGATAACTGTGGAACTGAATGGAAGTAAACAGAAGTAAAACAAATCAGCTGTATTGGAGAAAGACTGTGAATTTTCTACTGCTGCTAGATTAACTTGTTAAAGTAATGTGTTCCCTATTATATGGCACTTGGTTCAGGTGTAGTACCAGTGATGTGGACCAGGGTTCAATGAGCAATGGACTCGAGTTCCACACCTACATCTGCTTTTCCTTCACCATCAGGGATGGATAAAATTGTCTGATCCCCCCCCCCCCCATATTTCTCCCTCTGTCTCCATGTGTATGTCAAGGTTCTTTTCCATTTTTTATCTGAAGCAGAATTTACATGCATACATCAGTATTTTGATCACTCAAAGTCTCTTTTGTGCTTTTTTGCTTGCAACTAGCAGCTGATCAAATATTGCTGCCAGCTCAAACAATAGAGCACTGATTTTCTCTTTCTCCTACTGTTTTGCTGGATGCAAAAGCATCTTGGGAATACCTTGACCTTTGTTCAGAAGTTTGTAACCTTGCAGCAGAGGCTAAAAAGATTTGGATGGCTTCTGAGTGCAGAGAGCTCTAAACCTAGGACTATAACTTTTCCAGCAGTAAGAAATTATACACTAAATGAGACCCATCTCTCGCTCCTTCAGCCTTGTGTTGACTGTGTCTGTCAGTTAAGTGCTGCTGGGACATGTTAGCCATTCTCAGAACATGATTTCAGGACCTGATGCCTGTGGCAACCTAGGTGTGAAGAGACTGTGTGGGTGGCAAACAGCTTTAGTCGCCTACATGTTCATCACTCTCTAGGTGGTGACAACTTTAGCTGAAGTCAGTAGTAAAACTGTAGGTCTGCAAAAGTTTTCAGCTTTAATCTAGCTCATTTGTAAGACAGACAATCTGTATCTCTTGTATTCAATAGCTTAATTCCACCTAAGGGACAAAGTAACAAAAGTCTACTTTAGACCTGGTGTGGCACCTACAGATGTCTGATAACTCTGTTGGAGTTACTCACAGTCACTGGCTGTAGCAAGGTAAAGTTGTTACGGCCATAGGTATGGCTCTGAGATGCTCTGCAAAAACTGTACCAAAATCCAGGGCCCTCTTTTCCCTTCTGTTCCTGACTTTGTTCTAAGTCCTCCCTAGGAAGGGAGAAAGAGAAGAAAGTGTTCTTGCTATATGCAGCTCCAGAATCATCTTAGTTAAAGGATGAGGCTGTAACTTAAAAGGATTTTGTCTACAGGGGTGATAGTGGCCACTTCACAGCTTGTACCTCTGTTCTTTATGGCTCATGTTCTTTAGTCATGTCCATGTGCCAAAGTCTTCTCCCCTACATGGTACTTACAAAAACTTCTGTGAACAGGCTCAGAGATCTGGCTCTGTCATTTGGCTCATGGCATTGCTGTGTGAACTAGTTGGAAGAGTTGAGGAGTCCCATGCTGCCAGGAGGGGCCTGAAGGAGAGACTACCTAGCAGTGAGGTGAAAGGGAATGCAGTCCTTAAACAGATATTGCAGAAAAGTCCACCATGTCATAAAGCAGCATCTGATCACAGTCTGAGGGACACTTAAGAAAATCTTTTTGGAGTGGTGATTTGTGTTGTGTGGTGCAGATTGCCTCCTATGTGAACTGCATCCCACCCCATCAGGTGCTATCCACACCAGTGTATAGGCTGAGGGCACTATGAGCTTCTGTTTGGATTTTCTGAATTTGCAGGGGAGACCACAACACATTTTAAGTACAGAGTTAAATTCTGCATTTGAAATAGAGTCAAAACATGGTGATAAGGCACCGAGAAGAGAAATGAAGCACTATTGAACCAAGTTGCTTTTGTCATGCTGCATCTGTGTTTGCAATTGTAGCTGACTTCCATGGGTTGGGACCAAGGCTTGTTTGTTGAGGCACTTTCCATGTTGAATATCACATCCTTAAGAGGGTTTGGTCTTGGATTTGAAATAAAGATCTTCCTACAGTAAAATCATCATCAGCTCCACACTGGATATTTTAAATTTTTAAGATTTAAGAAACTGGGCAGTATACTCTCTCACTGCCATATTATAAAGCCCTGAGGTTGTGGTTGCAAATAGACCCTTGCTGTCATTTTGGAACAACGGTTGGTGCCAGGCCTTCATTCTATAAATCTATCCCATCCTCCTCAGTTTATCCGTTCCACCTTCCTCAAATACCATGGTAACAGAAGTAAGTTTTCAGCCCCTGAGCAGGGTACTCTCCTTCGCTGCATTGAACAGAAGGGACTGCTTTTCCTTTTCTTGCTTTCCTCCTTTCCTCTGGTTCTCAGGCCATGTCATGCTATTCACTCCCAGCTTGCAGTTCACCTCTGTTGCTAGTTTCCTTTGTTCACTTGTTATATTATCAAGCATGAATGTATTCTCAGACAACCCTCCCTCCTCCTTGAGCACTGACAAAAATGTCTCCTTATCATCTGTCAGATCACTCCTTCAGCACTGTGTGTTCATTAAGGAAAACTGTGATGCTTAAAAGCTTGTGAGCATTGGGTATATGACGCCCTATCATTCTGACTGCTATTATCTCCCTGTTTCCTGGGACCCAGTCATCTGGCCCCCTCTTATCTTCTGTATCTGATTATTACTGTCAGTTCCTGTGGACAGGACACACTGTTCTCTTTTTGTACAGGGTGAAATAGGGCTGAGGAGAAATGTTGCAGAACTGAGACTACACTAGATTATGACAATTTAAGCAATAAATACAGGAATGACCTTAATCTGGTCCATTTTTATACCACAGTCATTGAATGCTAGGTCAAGAGACTGAGTGGTTGTGATTTTTTTAGAGACATGGAGTATTATAATGTGCTGGTGAAGTTGATCAACTAGGGGGTTTGATGCAAAGTGTGAATTCCCTTCCTGCACTAGTGTGCAGCATAAACCTGTGGCTCTGATATTTTAATGTAATTTACAGCCTTCTGGCAGATCTTTCATTACATACTTGATGATGCAATATTTTCTCACCCTGTGGCATGTACACAAAGGAATGAAACATTTGTGATCCTGAGTTTTAAACTGTTACTATATATTTGCATGTAGTAGCAAACATTCCAGATCCCCAGCTTGGATTTAGATCCTGAACATTAAATGTAAGATTCACATTCAGTGAAAACAAGATAATCAAGGGTTATGGGGTGGTCTGCTAAAACTCAAACCCCTTGAAAAATGCAAACCCCAGGAAATTACTGTTTTTGAACCTCTCAAACTCCTGGCAGGTGCTGTAGCCACCACCTTGCCCCTTTGACTACCATCCAGAGAGCTTGAGTCTGATACTATATATGAGTTTTCCTTCCAAAGGTTTAGTGCTCTGTTCTCAAAGTGAAATTAAATAATTTTAAATGCTACTCACTGATGTTGAGTTATACTGAATATGTGAAATACATTTCTATGAGTAGTATGATCAGTGACTTATGTTTTGAGTCAGATACAGTGCTGGATGAGCATACTGATTAAAGAAGGACACAAAAGAACTTCATCATTCAACAGGAGATTGCACGTAATAATGTTGACGTCTAAACAGGTGTAATTGTTTGTTTTCGGAAGCTCCTGACACACACAGATGACTGATTGTCACAGGACAGGATGTGGACCCCACTGTGCCAGCATGTCACAGATAGCCTCAACTGCAGCCCTGCCCTTTTCCTGGAGAGAGCAGCTACTGCAGAACAGTTGCTGAATGGGATTGAGAAGCAGCTCCTGAATCACCACAGTTTGCACCCAGCAATGCATACACTGAGGCAGTTCAGCTGTTCCTAGATACCCCATTCAGCTGCTCTCCTGCAGCAGCTACAGGAGCAGCAGAGGCTGTGGTGTGCCAGAAGCACATCCCCATGCACGGCTGGGCAGCTTCAGCATTGGTCCAGTTGGGTTTCTTCACTCCACTGTGATAGCTCTGCAGTGATGAATGTGTTTTATTTTAAAGTCTGGGTTCAGATTGAGACAGAAACTTCACATAATAAATACCTGAAACATGTAACCTGACTGGAACAATGAGGTAGTCCTTGCTTTATATTTGTTGTGGTTTGTGGTTTTTTTTCCCTGAGAAGACATGATAGACTTATTTCAGATGATTAAAGCCTCCTGCATCCAGCTCTGTGGATGTCTGGCATACCATCTTTGATAACAAGATGAATCTGTCCTGAAATCACATGGCTTTCACAAGTTCTTAAAATTTATAAAAAAAACCCTGTTGAAAACACCAGTTATGGCCCACTATTCACTGGAAAAAACCAAGATCATATGTCTTTTTATAAGTGTTGCCAATAAAATAATTTACAAGCATGAACGCCACTGAGATGTGGCTTCTTAGCTAAGTGTTCAGCTGGGTGATGGAAAGAAAAAGTTATCTGCCTGCTGAAGCCAGCAGAGGATCATGTACTACCCACAGTTTCTTAAAATAAATACCAGTATGATTTTAACAGGACCAGTAGAAATGGGAGTGGAATTTTAACACCATTATTATTACCCTTTATTTCATAAACTGTTGGATTGTAGCCTAGAAGAATGCAAGTATTGCTGCTGAGGTCTAAAGTACAACTGCAAGATGTAGATAACTAAAGAATATTGAAAAGCTTTGAAATTTAAACATGTTAATCACTTTAGGTATGTTTGAAAATTATGGTCTAAGACCTTTTCTTTTGGATTATAATTTCATGTCTATGACTGTTTTGTTTCTTCCCACAGAGCAGTTAGTAGATAACAAAGGTGACTTGCACAGTCATTTGTATGAAATGCAATGAGTTCACTGCATATCTATCATCCCCATGACATTAATTAAGGCCTGAAGACTTTGGCCTGTCACTAAATTCCTCCCCCTCATGAATTTACAGCATACAGCAACCTAGAACTCTGACCTAAAATGCAGGAATACATGGATTATTTTCTGTGTTTTTTTATTTCTTCTACCCGCTGCTTTATTCTTTCCACATACAATGTCATTATCGGAATATGCTACAAATTTAAAATGAATCATCACCAACAAGTTGTTTATATAGTGGTCTAAATATGTGAACCTGGTTACAGAATGTTTTCCCCACTGTGTTCAGAATATATGTACATACAGACATAGAAAGTGCATGTGGGAATATATTTGCACATGAACAGTTTTTGCCAGATCTAACGCACCTGTTCACACATGAACAGTTTTTGCCAGATCTAACACACCTGTTTGGACTGGGCACGATGGACTGAGGACTGGGCTCAGTGGCTACACTCAAATTTAGCCAAGTTAGTCTCTATCTAGCCTTACTAGTAATTACACACAGGGGAAAACTAACTCAGGAGGCAGTTTGGGTTCACCTGGGGTTTTGCTGCCTTAAACTTCATGTCTAAATGTGGAAGAATTGTTCATGTGGCCAATAGTTCTGTGGCAGATGTCACAACAAGTCTCCAATTTTCCTATAGTGTACACAGTGGGCAAAGCTGGAGACCAGAGGCCTTGGGGAGAGTGTCTATGTTCAGGTTAGACCAGAGGCCTTGGGGAGAGTGTCTACATTCAGGTATAGATCTCCAGCACTTTTCTTCTGGGTTCAGTGAGAAATCGTGCATCTCTACACTGAATTGTTCCTTGTCTGAATATGGGATCAAAATCTTGGCAGGAGTAGTTGTAAAACACAAAATATCACAAAGAAATCAACAGGTCAAAATCTTGGCAGGAGTAGTTGTAAAGCACAAAATATCACAAAGAAATCAATGGATGAGGATATAACATGAACATGTTCATGTACATTAAAGGTAACAGTTCATTGTTGTTGGGTTTGATTTCTTTGCAAGTCTTTCAAACAATTTGCAAATTAATTACCAGCATCTGTTTTGACATGGTAAACTTCTGCTTTTCTTTTAGCTAAGCCTTTAAATAGATAGTGATTAGCTGTTAGCACTGGATGTAGTAAACAGTCTTGCTTTAATTGCCAATATTTATTCTCTTCTGTACAAATACATTTTCACATTGTTGCCAGTCTGACAGATTTAGTGTTCCTACATGATATATTCAAACATTTAAGGAAAGATTAAAAAAATTAGTCCAACTTTCTAGATGTCTAGGACACCTTAAAAAAAGAGAAGGCATGAAGGAAATATAGTTGGTATGCTTTGAACATACCTTTGTGTATGTTTAGTTTAATATGGCTAAGAAGGACTATGTCATTGATGGAAGAACTCTTGTTTGAGAGTTTATTCCAGTTTAGCATAAATCAATAAGAGAGGATCCTTTAAAATACAAATCTAGCCAAGAAAAATGATATAGAAAAATAGTTGAGAACAGCTGCTTTTAAGTAGTAAATTTCCAAGTGGATATTTAATGTTATGTATGAATACACTATTCTTCTCCATTCCACAATCCAAATGCAAAATCAGTGATTTATGTTGGGAAAAGAGTGTAGATAAACTTGGATGAGAACTGCAAGCCAGATCCATTTATAATTTTAGTGGTAAAAAGAGAGTGTTTTTTTTCCTCCCATGGTGCTAGAAGCATAAATCAAAATGACACTGCTCCTTAGGAAAATTAGGTCCTTGGATTTCCATGGACCTGCTTGATGTGAGATGGAAACAAATTTCAGAGTTAAGAATTTTCTGTTTCAGAAACATATAGATCGGTCTAGGCATTTTTACTGCTGTTTCCTAGGTTGATTACTGCTTTTGTCACAAACCCTAATACATTTCATTTCACGATCTAGTTTAGCTTCTGATTACTAGCATGTTTTATCTCCTGCCTGCAAAGCTTTTCCACTCCTGTTAGGATAAAAATCTTCATTGAAGCAAAACCAGATGTCCTAGGAGATATCCCCCTATAACTTTGGTTTTAGTTTCCACCAGCACAGTATTTACTCGGCTCAGTCATATGTTTGTCTTGAGTGTGTGTGTTGATGATTTCAAAGGTTGATATTTTAGCTTATTTCCTTTTGTACTGTTCCTGCAGTCTTCTGTTCAGATCATTATCCTTCAAAGGGTACCAGTTCATCCTGATTTGAATTAATGAGAATTTGCACAGAGACTTTGTTGCTCTCCATTGGGCTTAGCACACAAGTGGATTTGCCTCAGTCTTTGCTTTTGGTTTGCTTTAGCTTCCCCAGCAGTCTAAATATTCTCAGATGCAACTTCATGCATGACTTAAATTGCTTTATATTCTAAACCAAAAATTTTCTATTTGTATTCACAACTTTACCTGATTATTTTATTGCTTGTTTTGACTTAACAGGATCCTCTATTAACAAACAAAAGTAATGTCATATTTATGTCAAGGATAATAAATGACTTTTAGCTCATTATACATCATACCAGACTCACAGTTCTTGTAATTTCCTTATTAGAGATCATTAGAAAAAATCATCATCACAAACTCTACATAGAAGTTAGGAAAAACACTGCTATCTCATTCAGCTAAAATTTTTTCACCAAAACTTAAAGTAGGAAAAAACCACCTAACTTTTCTGCTGTAATATATGAGTCATATAAATGCTTTCATTATGTACAAAGTTTTCTAAAAAAGAAAATGAATCTTTCAAAATTTCTTCATTTGTTATAAAATAAATGATTCCAGACACATACCATCCCCTCTCCCCACAACAAGCAGTTTTTTTAAGAATTATGACATTTTCATTGTGCAAACTCCATTTCAGTAGCTGAGGCTGCCTTGTTTCACCTTACTTCAGTGTATGACTCTTCCATTTACCCACCTTGTAAGTGAAAAAGTGAAAAGTGAAGTCACCTTGTAAGAGAAAGGAAGGGAAAAAACCTCTTTTCTGCAGAGAATACTATTTCTTTCTGCCTTGTGATTTCTCTTTTAAGAAGAAAACGAAGTAGTAATGTGTTAGTGAAGCTAATCCCAAGTGTCTTGGAGATATAGACAGGACTGAACTTTTTTTTGAGCAAAAGGGTTTCTCTCTCCCAGCTCCTTTTCCTACCCCACTGTTCAAACTGGTGCTCTGACTGACATTTAAGTGAAATGTTCAGATGCAAATTTATTTTGACCCCCACTCTGTTTCAAGCCTGATTACATTCATGGAGTACTTTGCCCAGCTTTTTAATGTCATTCTGGAAATCTCTGCAACACTTTTAATGTAACCCAAGATGCCTTAGAATGTTTTGAAAGTTAAAAGCATGTAGTTAAAATATAAATTTGAAAATGTATGCTCAGGAAATCATGGCAGGTTGTCTTAACTGCATTTTTACATTGCAACAGCAATAAAACTAGACTGTGGCTGTAATGAATGTAGAAATATTTATTTTCTATTTATACTGACAAAGATATCCATAAGTGTCCTCTTTTAATGACTGTTTCTCTCTCATTGATCTATGTGCAATGACTGTATCACTGAGATCAAGTAATTCCACATCTTATGAACATGGAAGTTCCTAAGCCTTTTTTTTCCCCAAGCTTTTCTTGAGGAGAACTACAGATAATGGAAAAAGAATGTCAGCAGAATGCAGGCACAGTTCTACAAATGCCAAGGGCTGTTCTGCCCTGTGTCGGGAGATGATTTTGCTTTTCGAATATACTTAGTCATGTTCTTGTCATTTTCTTGATTTCCCTTTGTCTTCCCCATGTCTGCTTTCTTCCCGGAATTTCTGTGCAGTGTTCCTGAAGGTATTCTCCCCAGCCCCCAAAGCATCATAGGTCTGTAAGGTACTAACTTGGGATAATGCAGAGTGAGGTTAGTGCTAGGTCCAGAGGGCTGTCCATCCTCAGTGACTCTGTCTTCATTACAGTCTTTCATCCCTATGGAGTTGCTTTAAAATTACAAAAAGCTGATCATGAAAAATGTTGCTGCTTTGTTCTCATGCTTGCATGCCTTAAATTGCATCTACTTAAAGTCAGACTGCGTTGAATATTGGAATATATTCCCAATTTGTTTCTGAGTGTGTTGAGCTTTTAAGTCAGAGCAAATGTGAAGCATCAGAGAAAGATAATATAGCTACTAAAAAAGTGCATCAGCAACTGATTTGTAATTGTCCTGAAGTGGCTTTCTTTTATTTTTGAAGAGCTTTTAAAGAGAAATAACAGATCCAAAAATCACAGCTTGCTGAAGAAAAGTAGATATTGTCATTACTTTGTTCAAGCTGTTGACCTGAGTCAGGAGCTTCATAGGTTGTGCCTCAGGATGTACTTACCCAGAACAGCCATCACCCAGGGAGTAGCACTTGAAAACTGAAAATGTATAAATGTGCCATATAATTACAAAATTCTCTCATTTCCTTGCATGTGTCCTGTCCCATGTCCATGCCTACCCCCTTTTTTTTTAACTTTTTTTCTGTTTTTTTTTTTTCTCTAGTCATTTGTGGTATAGGCTGGCATGGTCCTTTAAAAAAGAAAATTGATATATCCGTGATCTGATGATCTGAACCTTATCTTTAGTTCTCCATCCTTGTTCTTTTTCATTGTCTGAATTTACCACAGCAGTACTGTCTATTTAGAGATATCATCTCTAGCATGTTCCTGTTAGTTCTATTCATTTCTTATATTGCTCTAACAGGTGTGGAGACATTGCCAGCTTCCTTTTCCTTTTTTTCCTGAGATAAGCATCCAAACACAGCATTTCCAGAAGACAATTAATCCTGACTATTTTTCACCATTACTATGAAATAAGATTAGATACCTGGTTTTGTCTAGGCAACTAACTTTTGGATATATGAGGCATTGTGTATACCTGAAAGTGAAGGCCTCAAGCTCCATTCTTTCTGCTAGTAAAATACTCTACCAGCAGCTGGTGGAGAGACCTTTCATTTAAAATTACACAGCCAAATCCTCAGTGAACAGCAGTCATGTAATGACAAGATATCAGTTTGTTGTAGTCGAGGATACAGCCATAAATGAAATGTGTAAACCATTCGTATAGTTTCAAAAAATAATGTTATATTTGAGATAGATCAATGCAAACTCACAGAAATCATGTAATATCAAATGCTAAATTAATTAAATGGAATTAAAAGAAATCATATTCTTCTGATCCATACTCTTAATATGTATTAACACCAAATCAGAATTTCTCTGCTTTGAATCAGTCTGCTGGGAAAACAAATTCATGAAGGAAATAAGATTAGAGCAAAAACAGGGGAAAAAAACTAGGATGTAAACACCCTAATCTAATTCAGTAATTCTATACATGTTGAGTAATTGTAGACACTCATATATGTATGGAAATAAAATCTTTTCACATCAGGATAAGAAAGCATTTTGCATCAATTTTGCCTGCATAAATGACAGTGAAATGAAGAGAACAATGGCAGTGCCTTCAGGAATTCTGACGGCTTGTCAGGATGGCTTCTGGAAGGCAAGTAAGCATAGTAGGTCTCAGGCCAGATTTGACTTTCTTGCTAACTATATTAATAAGGGTAAAATAGATTAAGAGGATAATATAATCTTCATTATCTAATCAGAAGGGAAGCTAAATTGCTGCGTGCTTTCAAATGACAACCACGTTTCAAGCTCGAAGTGCAGGTGGAAACCTGGCAATAGGCTGGGAAGTCCCTCATCAATTGCACAGGGTACAGCAGGTGAGTGTCTTCCCAGGGTCAAGTTTTGCACGTGGATATGATGCACAGTCCTGCCCTGAGGGAACAGGGCTGCTCTTCCTAGCTGAGAGATGATGAATGGGAGCAGCTAGGAGAGCCAGAGAGGTTCAAATGTGAGACCCATGGGCACATCTCTGCTTCCCCCTAGAGCCTCATGTTGCTGAGGAGTACACAGATCTAGGGCAAGAGGGCTCTTGAATAGGATACAGCACTCAGCTGATGCCATGGTGTCTTCCTGTGCTGAGGGTGCTCCTGCACTGGGGTCTTTAGGGGTGGGAGGAGCAGGTGGTGGGAATGGGATTCTTGTTTCATAGGCATGTGGATAGCCAAGTCTGAGGCACTGGAGAGGGGCACATAGCATTTTGCCTGTGGGGTGCAAAGGCAGCAGACCTCAGAAGGTCATGGTTTGCTTTGATTAGTTTGGTTAGAGGCACATGGAAGGAGCTGCTGCTCTTGGTCCATGCTGGTACCACCAACATG
This sequence comes from Acanthisitta chloris, assembly GCF_000695815.1. Taxonomy (NCBI): domain Eukaryota; kingdom Metazoa; phylum Chordata; class Aves; order Passeriformes; family Acanthisittidae; genus Acanthisitta; species Acanthisitta chloris. The sequence goes on along the minus strand of NW_008670059.1, from coordinate 14,956 downwards.
TGGAAGTACAGGAGAAACAGCCTTCATGACAAGTGCAAGCAGTCAGGCTCTGTGTCCAGTCTGCTCTGAATTACAGCCAATTCCAGTATAAGGCCCATGGGGTGGGCAGAAGTCCAAAGCCTCAGGGCAGAATTGACTCAAAAGTGTAGAACAGAGGGATTTATTTGTAGTAGGAACCAGTAAATGTTTTGGGAATGTTGCATTCTAGAAAAATAGGTTTTACTTTAACCAAAGCTGCTGGCACTGAAAGTTGAAATTATCATAGAGGATTGTCTGCACTAGAAGCAGAGAGAAAGCTGACAGGCATTGAGGAGCACTTGGTTCAGTCTGATGCAACCCTCAAAGAGAACATGGCTAATGTGCAATGCACCTCCAAAAATGCCAGGAGGGACATAAACAGAGAATTTTAATGAAGGGAGAGTGCTAATCAGTCTGCTTACAGTCCCAGATGAGCAGCATTTGTAATACCAAGCAAAGCCAAAAATTACAGATGCTTCTACAGCAATAGCAGAAGTCTAAAAATGATATAAAAACTAGAATAGTTGGTACCAGCAGCAAACTTGGCAGAAAACACATCACAGAGACTGTTGAAGGAGGTAAACAAGATTATTATGGTACTAGGACATCAATTTTATAGAAAGTAAAGAGAGGATAAGAGGGTGTGAGATAGGTGCAGTACAGGAAGGATAACACTAAGTTCAAATATAATATTGTGGGAAAAGAGGAGCACTGAGGAATCTCTTAGGGTGAAATCCAGCACTTTGAGAGCAAAAGTATAGCATTTTCTTCAGTGAAACTGCAGAACCTGCAGTTAAGACAGATAAAATTATAGTAAATTTTAACTATCTAGATATAGTTCAGTGTCTCATAAGGATGAGATGGAGAAACTTTTTTTAATGCAATATAAATCTCCTTCCTACGTCAGCTTGTTTCAGAACCTCAGAAAAAGAACTCCAGACATTACCCTGAACTTGATCTCAAGAGGTGCACAGGACCTAATTCAAGAGTTACTAAGTGATCCACTCTGAAACTGTGGTCACAGTGTAGCTGAAGTTAATTTTGTATCATGAGAGAAAAAGACAAATCAAACAGATATTCAGTTTCAAGAGAAAACACTAGATAAAAAAAGAAACAGTAAAAAATAAAATAAAACAAAAGGAAAAATTCAACCAGCCAGGGAAAATATCCTGTTAGGAATAGTTCAACAAGCAAGAGCCTGGAGTATGTATTGCAAGCCCAGTTAAACTGTGTACTGCAATTCCAGGAGAAAATGAAGTCATCAAATGAAATCTCTTCAAGGCTCAAGGGAAAAGCTATCATAGCAAATCATGGGAAATGGGAAAAGTTGCTATCTTAAGGAAAAGAACAGCAGTTAAAAAAATGAGAGGCCTGCACAAAGGAGAAGAAAGAAAAGCCTGTGATACATGGCATGTAAAAAATAATGAAAAATAAAAGAGGAATAAGAGAATGTGAGGAATATCTTATAAGGGTGTGTAGTCTATTGCACCAGAGAAGTGGTGGTTAAGCAAACCTATCCTTAAAGAAGAGTCTGGCTGGGCAGGTCTTGGGACCTACAATCTGGTGAATCTGCCACCACCACCCCCAACAAGGCCATAGAATCTGTGATGAATAAAAGGTCCCGAAACATATGAATAAATGTGATTTATTGGGAGAGTTCCAGTAAGGGTTATTCCTGCTTCACCAGTGAGGTTTTCATCATTCTGGTTTGCTGGGTGCACCAGTGAACGTGTGGCTAAAAGGCATCAGGTGGTCTGAATACATTTGTTTTCTAAAATCTTCTGACAGTTTTTTTAACCAAAGGCTTTTGAAGGAAGCAACTAGAAGGGTTCAATAATCACCTTTGAAGAGGTAGAGGAGTCTCTATTCAAACCAGTTTTGTTCAAGGTCTTCATCAGTAAACTGAGAAAGCGAGTGAATTGTGAAATCTCCAGTTTCACAGAGGATAGTAAATTACTCTGGGAAGACAAAGGTAAGGATCATCAAAAGAACCTCAGTGAGTAAATGGGGTGGGGGAAGCAACAGATAAGCCTCAGAGCAGATAACTTTAAGGCAGAAAAAAATAATCCAAATCATGTTTACATGATGCTGATCTCAGAAATGGGAGGTACAACTCAGAAGAGTGATTTAATTCATCATTGTCAGCTGTGTGGAATTATCTGTTTGACAAGGAGTGGCAAAATCAGGAACAGTATTGAGAACAAAATAAAAGAGTATTGGCAACAAACAAAAAAAAAGTATTATTTTGCTACTATTTGAAATGTTGATATGCCCATATCCTGAATATCATGTATATCAGAAAAGCCAGTGAATTTAGAAAAAATACAAAGAGCAACTAAAATGAGTAAGGAGGTAAAGCCATAGCCTTACAAAGAGTTACTAACAAGTATGGGACTCTTCAGGTTCAAGAGAAGAAAACTGAGTATGACAAAGGTTTGCAATATCTACAAAGTGATGAATAAGGTATATGTGTTGAGCAGTACATGAGGTCAGCGGAAGGTAAGTTTAAACCAGACAATAGAAAGTACCTTTTTACACAGTGGATAGAGGACTTCTAGAAAGTCTTGAAACAGAAAGTTATGGAGACAAATAATATCAGCAGGATCATAAATGAATCATAAGGAAAGTTGTGAAAATCCAGTGTGGGAGAAAGACATACTAAATGGAATACGCAAGGACATGCTCTCTATCTTCACTAATGCAGAGATTTTGGATGCTGGATGTCACCAAGAGGAAGGGACTGCTGCTAATCACTATTAGTCTCCCAAAATAGCACCACTTATTCTCTCTGTTAGAGACAGAGTGCTGGCCTAAATGGACTAATGATGTCTCTCAGCATGGTATTTCTTCTTTTGTAAATTTACCCCAGTTGGAACTGAGGGTTCTTTCAAAAAAATTTTCTTGATCTCTTAAGATTTCTTTCCCTTATTTTCAATAACCACTTCAAAACTTCACTAGTACAACCTAAGCCAAGAATAGAAATTATTTCCACATAATAATATAATAAAAAAGAGCTGGAATTTAGGTGAATGGAATGGTAAGGAAGGAAGAAAGCAAAATCTTCCTGCCTAGCTCAGAAGCATTAGTAAAGCTTTGCTGTTATTTGATCATGCTGAAAATATTGTGCTATTTAACAGAATTTTATCAATAGGCTCAGTAGAATGGTACCGAGTACCTTTACCTGTTAACTGTCCTAACTTCCTAACAGGTCTCCATCCAACCTCCACACATTCTGAGAGCCTCTGCCTTTGTGTCTGACCAATGTAGATAGGTTATGGCAGTTCTTCATTTAGTTGCTGGAATAGAATAGAAAAATCCAAAAATGCAAGTAAGCTCTCCACTAGCAAGCTCAAGTATATTTTGAGTCAGGCTCAAAAATATTTCAAAACTAATGAGGCAGTTTAAAAAGTCATGAGATTTTTAGTGGAAGCAAATACAATGGTTCTTGCATCTTGACACTGGGGGGTTTTAATCCAGTCAGGTTAGACCTTTAAGCTTTTCCACAATCCTTATAGCATTGAACACTTAATTTTTATGGAAAATGAAGCTTCTCACTGCTCCAGGAAGGGGGGGGGAGGGGGGCATGAAGAACATGACAAAACTCTAGGGATGTGGCATCAAAGGTAGCTGCTGTATGACACCTTAAAAGAGTAAGAAGTATCTCATGAGCACCTGCTCCCAGCCAGCTAGTGAGGAGCTTTGAGTTTTTATATATGACTAGCTCTGCTAATAACCTACCCATATATCTGCAGGACAGCAGGAGGAACAGAGGCTGCACAGCCTGCATTTCTAGTTAACCTTTCTCAGAGGATAAACTTGCTAATACTTTACTCCATGCTTCAATGCAAACCTGCACAGACTCACTCACAGCCTGTGCATGTTTGCATATGCAAACCTCTAAGCTCTAGGTATAATTTTTATTTCCTTACGTGCACACATATGCCCAGTTCCCACGTTTTATATGGCTTCTGTGCATAATTTTCTTAAACTTATTAATGATTTGGATTCATGCTGTAAGAGAAAAGAGCAGGAAATAAGTTTTGAAGTAGAGTAGACTGGTATGACCTTCAGCTGCACAGGTACAATTACCACCTTTCACAAATATATTAGCAGATGAAATATTGCAATTTTCCTTTCACTTCACTGCTTTTGCAGAGAGGCCAATGAAGTAACTCATGACTTACATCAAAGGAAGACAATCGTGACTTTTACTTATTCCTCTATTTGCACCAGACCCCAGAACAGGATTTAAACAAAGACAGCCTTATTTCTGAAACCAACCTCTTCCCACTCCTCCAGACACGTTTAGACATGCATAAAATCTCCCTAGGCAATTATTTACTACCTTACTTGTCTTTAATCACACAATCTGCAGATTAAAGGGAAGAATTTTTTCTGGAAGTATACCTTATTATTCCATAGTGACTATATCCATTTCTGTGAAACCTAAAGTTCCCAGGACAAATTAAAGACTAACACCAAAATGAATAGTGTTTGCTTCTAACAGTGGATTCAGGAAAACAAAAGAGCATCTAGTGTTTTGAAAATAGCTTTCAGGATTCATTGGAAGAAATTAAACTGCTAAATATCTGCATAAGTTTTCATTCAAATAATAAAAATATGCAAGGTGTGGTTTGTTTTCTGCTGTTTGGACATCAAAGGGTCATCACCTCTGTGAAACACCTAAAATGTGTGAGGAGAATTACAGTTTTTTCTTCACAGCCTGTAAGGGATAAGTTTGAGTTACACTTGACTTTGATATAAATATCCTTTGAAGACTGGATGCAAACACTGCCAGTTGATAGATATGGTGTATAGACTGGACTAACAGATGCTGAGTTGCCAAAGTCCTGTTGAAGTCAATGATATTTCTTGGACATGCTCAAGAATTGTTTTGAATATATACACTTTTCTTTCAGTCCTGATAATTATGAATAACCAATAAACTCTTTTATTTTGTATAACATTATTTCAGTATTGCACTTTCCTCAATCACACTTTGAAAATGAGTTTCATTTGTCAGAAGTATTGCCTTGTCTTGGGAGAATATAAAAACTAGGGGAAAAAAAGAGGGAAATAAGCATATTTAAGAATGTCTCAGCTATCTTGTAATTAGAATCAGAGTAATGTACAGTAAAAATATTAATCACAAGATTTTTCAATTACTGTCACACAAGTAATTGGTGACTTCCATTCTGGGCCACATTTCTGGAAATCACCAAACTGAAGTGCCTGAAAAGTGGATGCTTAACTAAGTATATCTATGTAAAGAAAAACTGTTTGTCTTTAGGGAGGCACAAGCCATGTGTGTGCAAGATGGGTGTCATTTACCCACCACAGTGACGAGGGAGGAGACAAAACAGATTGTCTAGGGGATGGAGAGGCTAAGTCAAGACAAGAACTACAGTATAATACAAAAGCAGCAGGCTCAAGAAGGAGGATAGTGTTCAAGATCAGGTTGGATGGAGCTTTGAACAATGTAATCTAGTAGAAAATGTCCCTGCCCACAGTAGGGGAGTTGGAACTAGATGGTATTTATAGGTCTCTTCAGACCCAAATCATTCTGCACTATGCTATCATATTCCAGGTTACATGCCAGGATTATACCTTTAAAAATGGTGAAGGCATAAGAGAAAAAGAAGTCACACTCATTAACATGAGAAAAGATGACATGAGAAATCGTGCCACAAGTCACAGAGAGCAACACATAAAAATATTCCAGTTTATTAGAAAGTTTTCATTAGAAGCTGACAACATGATGTTACATAAGCATCAGCCATAATACGGCCCAATACTGTCAGCAGTATAACCTGGTACTGATCTTATGAGAAAAAGACATCAGTTAGATCTGAAAAATATTGGTAGATTCTGAAATTGACTTTCTAGCTATGGATCACGCATTTATCCTAAATGCTACAATAATTTCAGTGGTCACATTCTTATTTTGATCATTTTTAGAGGACTAAGTTTGCATGTACATTTGTAAGTACCTTCAAAGCACCAACTAGGCAAATATTTTATTTCATGTATATCCTTTTTCACTTGTTTAGTGAAATCAATTTCACTTGTTTAGTAATCACTGCAAAAAAACCCAAACAAAACCACATAAACAAACATACAAAAATGACAACAAAACCAACTAAAAACACACCAAAAAAACCAAAACAACCAACTAGACACTAATAGAAAACCAGAATTACACTTTTCACAGTAGTACTGAAAAAAAATACCATTCAAGTAAGAGAACTAACCAGAGCTAGTAGCCAGGAATTTGTAATGACATTCACAGGAGGATTGTACTGGTCTTTGTGCCTCCTTCAGAAGGTTTTCCATGTATGTAATTGAATGTCCTCTTAGATCAGTGTATTCTGGAGTGATGCCTATGGAGTTACACATCTGTAAGTGAGGAGAGGCAGAGCAAGCCCAGCTGACTCCATGAGTAGCTAGGTTTACATTTACATGAAATAAAAATCTCTAGTCCATGGGGAAACTGCAGCATCTCAGCACTCATTGTCATAGCAGATTAAGATAAGCAAAAGACCATAGTACCTTTGACTGACAACTCTTCTGAAAAAACTCACAACTAGTGTCCCAATACAAGGAGCTGCAAGTTGAAAACCTGAAAATCTGGCCCCTGTTTTGATACCCTGATGAGAAGGGGTATGGAAAAATCTGTCCCATGTTATCATTCTGAACACTAAAAATATGGTTTCATACTTGCAATTCACGTCACTTCTGTATTTAACAGTACCCAGTGCAGCAATGCCACCATATGGTGTAGTCCTCTTAGTTATATCAGTATTTAAATGACAACACCAACAGGAGTTCATGGAAATACAGTGAATATGAGTCAGTGTGTAGATAACAGTGCCAGGTACAGATGTCCTCAGAGGGAGAGTGGGAAATGCCTGAGGGAATTCATTAGTTTCTAACATCCTTCCACATTACTTTCAAGTCTCTAATTTCTGTCACTAGGATTCACCAGCAGGTTCTTGTCTCCAGTCTTTTGAAAACTGCAGGATTAAATTTCCACACACACAACTTGCAATAAAACAGGCTATGTGCAATTGAGCAAGCAAGAAATGTCAAAGACTGAATGTAGTTCACTGAGTATTTCTGCACAGGCATCCTGCCTCTGAGGAGACAGTACTATACAGTGAGTAGGAAACTCACCTGTTGTGGTGGAATGTTGTTTTTGTTTATTTTTTAAATGGAACATTCATGAAACATAGAGTAATTTTTTATTAAACTACCAGAAAAACCCTAAACCCAAACCTCATAGAGAATATTTTCCTACTTTATTTATGTATCTTATAATTTCTTGAAAGATATGAGACTTGGAGTTAAACTTGTTCCATTCTGTGCCTTAAAAAGCTGCTCTGGTACTATGTGTTGTTCACAAAAGATGAGCCCAATACTAGATACTAAAATTCCTTAAAGTCTTGGTGTTCAAAGAGCAGATTGAAACTGCATTAAATCCACTGCCCGGGACAGCTCCACTTTGAGTATCCATCCTACTTTATTTCCCTCCACGTCTTCAAGTAGGTAGTCCATTTCCTACAGTTCTTAAAAGTCATACAGTTTTAGAATAGGTTTGAAGGGTACCTACACTTACAGTTTGCAATATGCTTGGGCATCCTTTGCACTGAAAGCTGATCTTTTACTGTGCTGTAATGGTTATCATGGACTTCATCCAAAGCACATTAATGTCAACAGAAGATTCACAATGAACTCAGTGAAATCCAAATCAAATCCTGTTTTCTTATTATAACTCTATGGATGGACACATATAAATAGTCCACTCTCAAATATTTCCTGAACTCTGGTCTGATAGGTACCACATCACCTATTGGTGTTGAGGAGTATACATCACATAGAATCTTAGTAACATTGGCACCAAGGAACTGTGGAATTCTTTCTCACAGACAAAAAGACACTATTTATATCACTGAGCATTCAATTCTCTTTCTAAAAACATATTGGGAGACAATAGAGTCTTAAGTGTAGATTAGTAAAGCATTTAGTACAAAAAGTATTTGAAAACCTTTGGTTTCACATTTACATCCTCTTCTTGATTTACCCTTTACATTTCTTTTAAACAGAGCAATCCAAGGATGAAAATCTTGCTTTTAATGGCATACCACTCTAACCACATATCATGTGAAAAAGCATTTTTTTAGTAATAAAAAGAAGTCTATATCAAGTGTCTGACAACTCAACAAAGCCATGGATTGTTTCTAGGATTGTTTCTAGACACTCATGCATAATAAAGTTCTAAAAAGATTTCATGATTTCTAATGCCAGTATCACCAACAGTGAATTCTAGAATTACTGCTCTGTGTTTGGCCTTTTATAATAGTCAAAGCAAATATCACTTTAACCCTGTAACATTTATGACTTTTTTTTCTGGTACTGATTAATATGGACTGAAAGAAAACTTGTTCCCTCTTGTATTTTCTAAACCTCATCTGTAGCTTTCTAAAGTTAAGGGAAAGGTGCCTGTTGTCTTCAACAAGTTGTAGGTCGAATCTCATTAGAATATGTGTTCCTGAACAAGTAAAAAAGGGAATTCACAAGGAAACAGTGTTATCTTATGTGGCATTTCAATAATTCTACTCTCTCAAAAAGATTTTCACTTCTGACTGGGTTAACCACTGATGTCAAGGAAAAGGAACAAGCCCAGAAGCCCACCAAGAGTGCTCCAAGACCACTCTTTACTATTTTAAGAAAAAGATGCACAAAATGAAAGCAGTACAAAACCAAAATTGAGTCAGTCATTTTAGTAAAAGACTGCTGGGTAACATTTGTGCCTTAAAAGGTATCTGAAAGTCTCTAGTTATGCCTGGATTTGTGAAGTGCTGGAACATTTGGCAATGCAGACTAGGACTCAGGCTCCATCACAGTAATTTGGTATTGTAGAAACCACTAGACTACAGGATGCATGATTTACATTGGCTGTGGAAGAAGAGATGGTACCTATTCCAGCACAGAGTGGCAGAGACCAAGTGTAGCTGATCCATTCTAAAGGCTATCGTTGCCTGCAGCTTTCAGACAGATTTGAAAGAGGACAATGAGTTTAAAGTCTTGATAGTAGGTCTTTAGGAGATTTTATGGTCTTTAGATGGCGAATTTTATAAGAAATTAGACAAAAATAAATGAATGCCAAATCTTTCAAGGTGACCCAGAAAAATCAGAGATCCACATCTCATTAAATTTTGCTAGTGCTCTCAGGGATTTGAAGATGTGAAGAGGACTTGTTTTCCTGGATAGTCCTTACCCAAGTATTGGAAGTTGGGGCCCTGAGAAGTCACATAGTGCCTCCATCCTATGGCTTCTTGCAGGGTCTGTTTTCTTCTTTAGTCTTTGCTATACTGAACTGGTGTTGACCGGAAACCTCCAACATTGAATATATTCTGGTTAAAATCTGAGAAAGACTGAATTTTATACCTTGCAGATACTAGACATATTCCTTTTAATGTAACCTTGAGCTGTAAACATGTTTTTGCCATAGTTCAATAATTTTGAAATATCTAGATTTTAATATAGAATAAAAACTGTTGCATTCACCATGTCAAGGATAGGTCTCTATGCACAAACACTTTTAAAATGTTTTGGGGTTAACTTTGTCATAGCAGCTTGAACTATTAAAACATGACAAAGGCATCAAGCTGATGCAAACTCTGTATCATTTTCTATGAATAATGTAAAACAAATGTGCCAGATCTGTAATTCTGGGTGGCAAGGCTGGTGCACAGATGTGGTACTAATGACAATGGAATTATTTTCTAAGGTTCAAGCTAACTTAATAAGTCAAAGATAAAAGATTAGGTGTTGATGATCATGTATTGAGAGAGCTGCAAGGAACATTTCAATATTTATATCCAAGATGCTAAATTCTGGGCCAGGACTGGTTTTAAGGAGAGCTCCAATTCTGTCTTGTTCAGAAGGAGGGATAAACACAGGATTTGCCTGAGGCACCCAAGCATGGAAAAATGCAAGGAGGCTGCGGCTGCTTTGATAAGGTGCTGTGTGCCAATGGATTGGCCACACCTCTCAATAACAAAAAGAATACAAGTGTCTCAATGGTAACAGATGTACAAAAAGCATGTCAGAAAGTTTTTGCTAGGTTTTCGAGGTTGTGGAAAACTTATTATCTCTCTTCAGTTATCAATAATTTGATTAAGATACATGTCTGGTGCCTTAAAACTCCATTTTTGCAGTAAATAGTGGTTGCTAGAAAGGTCTGATACAGACCATGGAACTGTGAAATAAAACTGGGTGGATCTAGACAGTCTGTGAATGAGAGCATTAAAATTCATATGGCATTTTCCTGGGAGCAACAGAGGGTTCAGATAGAGTTTATTTTCTGAATGTGTAAGCTTCTTTAAGATGGCTTAACTGCTAATGTTAAAAGTGGTGACTGAAGGCAGTTAGGCTCAGCTGGTGTCACACAGCTATGTATAAAACAATTACTTAAAGCTGTGCTTTAGTTCAGATGATTGAACCCAATAATTTATACTGCAATACCCTCGATGCTGCATAATCATTATGGATAAGCAATTTTCAAAGAGCTTTGAATGTTTGCACTTTGCAGAGATGCACCATTACTTCATAGTACAGTCCTACCTTGAGACAGTGAGACTATGAAGACTTTCTTGAACTAAGTAATCAGTGGCTCTCTCTAGGAAACAGATTTGCCCATTCATATCATTTCTGTATTTTCCTGTATTTAACAGGTTAATAATATAAATCAGCAATCTAATTTGATTTTGAAGGCTTAAAAATGTTTGCTTAATTTTATTGCATATTAATATCTTATTAGTTTTGGGAAGACTTTATCCCAAATTTTTTAGCTCCTAAGAGTTTACCAATATCATAAACCCAATGTTTGTTCAACCTTCAGTCAGCACTGCCTTAGAGGATTATAAAGCTGAATAAACCAAGCTATTATGCCTTTCATTATTGCAGCTTTGAACACAATGAGCTTGTTGCTATCAAAAAACCAGGGTAGACACTTCTTTGAAAGATTAAGCAGAGTTTGGATAAGGCATCTACTTTGCAGATTGTCCTAAAGCATTGATTTAAAATATTAAATTTATTCTCACAGTCAAAAGAAGAAAACATAAAATTTATGGTTTCGTGTCTGGAAAGAGATCGACAAGCTTCAGTTATTTGAGAATAGCTTTTACAACTTCCTAAGCCAGATAAACTTGATTAACAGAATAAACAGAGACAGACAAAGGGATGTGGCTGTAAACATCAGAAACACCTCTCACTGCAAAGATTCACTCTGCAGTCAGGGAGGAGTGATAAGGCTGCTACAAGTGATCTCATAGTGCAGCATGGTGATATTGAGCACTTGAGTATATGCTGGTCCTGAAACACATAAATAGTGAACTGAATGAAAAGTCTGAAGGTTTGATATAGAGAGTGGAAATTTTTCAACATGACCATTATGAGGTCAGGTACTAACTCTTTCTCCAGCTGGGATGATAGTAGACTTTTGAAATTATGCAGCTAGTTTTCTGTTGTTGCTTTGAAGAAGATACTCTTTATCATGAACTAGCCATCCATTGTACATTTAGGCAGGTAGATGATGTATATAAAAATACATGTATATAAAATTTGAGAGATATTTTGACAGCACTGAAATTGACCTTAAGATTTATAGATGCTAATGCAAAGCCCTCTACTCCTAAGTTAAAAGGCATGCTTTTCATTGCCATGCTTTTAACAGAGCCATCAACCTCTAAATATGATCTGCCCATCATTTTCGAAGTCTAGTGTATGATACTTAATAGTTCAAGCTTATTCTTCATTCTAAGATCCATAAAACTCAAATTCCCAAGTACACTGTCACTTGCAAAAATGTTTTGGGCCAGATCCAAAGAGCTTTCTTAGATGAATACTCCGAAACGACCTTTGACTGTGTGTTTAGAATAAATGTGGGGTTTGTTCAACACAAAACCACTTAAAGATTTTAAGGTGTAATTTGCCAAGAAATTTTCTAGGGTTTTTTTCCATTTTTATGGAAAAAATTTAGAGTGCTTCATTTTGCTAACTCTTATCATAAAGTATTAAGGAGTTTGAACAAGCTACACATTTGAGGAAGCCGTTATTAAAGCACACAAGATAACAGTGGCATGTTCCATAATGTACCCTTATTATCATAAGTTAAGTGATCAGAAAGCCTAATATTTTCCTTGGAACATTGCTAATGTTATGTACTTTACAAGTATGATAAGGTTCTTTAGCTATTTTATGCACTGAGAACTTGCAAAAAATCACTTCTGGGTCCATTTTCCAAACAGGAAGATAAAGGAAGTAATGATTTTAACTGTACTTTTCATTTTCCTATTTAAATTACCTTCTGCTCTACCTTGGGTTACTGACCAGAACTAAAATAACATTGCTTACTTCTTGTGGTTGGTTTATACTTGGTTGATTGGGGTTTTTGTTGGTGGTGTTGGGACTTTTTTTTTCAGGAAAATTTCAGTGTGCTTCTGAAGTACAGAATGTAGAAATAAATTCAGTAGGTCAGTCTCTGAGTAGTCTAATCTTCTTCAGAAGACATGCTGTCTACTTACAATATATACAAAGACAATCTCCTCATCCCTAAAAAGTGTACAAAATAAACATAATGGAGTAAATCCATCATGATACCAATCACGTTATAGAGCTATTCATAGTGGATTTGTGTACAAACAGCTTCTTAATCTTAATTTAAATGTATTTTTTCCATTGTTTAAAAGAAAGGAATAAAAGTGAAAAGTGATAATATTTAATTTAAAATAAAAGCAGGAAAACATTTATTAATTTGTTTGAAAAAAAAACCCTGAAGATTAAAGAGGCCTAATATTTTTCAAGACTTTTCTAGTTGCTTTCTGCATTTGATTTGGAATATGTGTATTATATTGGTTGAAATAAAATTATGAAGAATGATTCAGGGGAGGAAGTCTCAGTTTGGAAACTAAACAATAAACATTAGTAAAGAAATGAGAACTGAGTAGTGACACGTAGCTTTGGCACAGGGGTGAACTATTTGCAGGAGAGAAAGCAAAAAGAGGTTGTAAACCAGATGAGGATCTGTTCTCTCTGCTGTGTGGGTACAGTGAGAAGGGAGGGGGTTCCCTGATTACAGTTCCTTGGAGCTGGGGCAGTTCAGATAACAACGTGCGTACGTCGCTGCGGTGGCGTCAGTCTGGCAGTGGAGACTGAGTGACTGAACCTGCTACAAAAACAAATAGATGCCAATGAAAGGGCTAGGAAGAAGATTAAATAGCTGGAACTGCACAAAGGGGAATTTTATCCCCTTTAGCACTAGGAGTCCGGGTTGTATCTATCTGTCTACGGCCAACAGAGCTCCTGTTATCTTTGCCTGGAGTTTCAGCAAAAGGAAAGCAGGAGAGCTGCTGAGGTGGCATAGGTTGCACATAAATTGCAGCCTCCATATTTCCTATGTGGAATATTTCTGTTTCTGAACAGGATGGATGATCTTTTTAAATGCAGTATACACTAGCATCCAAATACACTATTTATTTCCTCAGCATCATATGGGCTGCCTTGTGATATTTTCTTGAGAATAAATACAGACTGCAACCATCTGTGTCTGGACTCTTCTCCCATGTCTTCCCACAGTTATTTCTTCTATGACTTTTTTTAGCTTTTCTTTCCTTTGTATGTACATGTGTATTAATATATAAGATAAACGTTCCAGCTGGAAAAAAAAAGTGCCTCTTTTTAAAACATGTCTAATCCAATTTACTCTTAATCACATGAATCTTTAGTCCAACTTTCTGACAGCTGATACTTGAATGCTTATATTATGTCTGATAGGTTGTAATTATTCACTCCTTTTCTACTGTGCAAAGATGTTATCACAGTATTTGCATTGTCTAAGCATGCTGGGTAATGTAATTTTATGGATAAGAAATGTACATATTCAGGTTTTATAAATATGCCACAAAAATAAGGAACAATAATATTTCTAAGAGCAATAATATGAATTTCTAACTTGATCTTTGATTTATTTAAGAGACGATCTCAGCAAGACACTAGTACCTGAAGCCAATTCTTGCCAATTCCTTTGAAGGTGGTCAACCTTTGAAGAAAGTTTTGTCCAAAGTTTCAGAGTATTCTGAAAAACACTTTGTATTGACTGTAAAGCAGTTTCTGAGAAAAGCTATTGCTTCCATCATAGGTTTGTTTTTCGGCTTTTTTTTTTTCTGAAGAAGTCTGTATGTAAGGTTGCTGCCAGATTGGTATGAGGAAATTCAGGCTTATGTTTTCACCAGAACCTGCATTATTAAATGGAACTTCCTGACCCACATAATAAATTATTAACTACTAGCTTAAATATTTGAGAGCTAATGATGTAGCATGTCTTTCAGTTAATTTCCTCAGTAATTACTTTTCACACACAGCAATTCTCTCTTCTACACACAGAAAAACAAAACCTATATAGATTAAACAAACTGTGTCTCCTATAGGCTGCAAAAAAAAAAACCCAAAACAAACAGGAGGGATTGTTTTTTATAATGATTTTTAGTAACTTTATGGAATCAAACATAAATGATTCACTCGATACTACTGTATTTGTGAAGACAAACCCAAGTAAAGTTCACATCAGGTTCTGGCATGTCCTACTTCAAGTCAATGGACTTAAGATTGATTAACTTGAAGCTCGTTGTACCCTGGTTCAGGAGTGTTGAATTTATCCCAATAACTTTTTGGAGTGTTTTTGAACAACATGGTGTTAGCCTTTTTTATTTCACACTTTTGCTAAACTGGAAAAAGGTGACAATAATGGTGGAGTGATTTGACCTAGATTTATCCTGCAGCCTCAGCACAGAGGAATTTACAAGAAAAGTTTCTTCCTTTCAAAATAGTGCTACAATATTTTATTTTAAGTGTTAAAGATGATTTTGACATACATATA
>NW_008670058.1:587-881 GCF_000695815.1 Acanthisitta chloris | reverse complement strand
AGAAAAGAAAACAAATAAATAAGCAAACGTCAACAAAACATAGGGGAAAAGGGGAAAGACTATTAGCTGCGCTTGAAGTTTTTCCAGAACTGGTTGACAAGGAGCAAAAATACTGCACTTTCTTCTCTAAGAAGTAAAAAAGGAATTTGAAACAAATTATGAAGTTTGCAGAAGCCACAATCACAGTGAGGTTGGAAGGGATCACAATGGTCATCTGGTCCAACCTCCCTACTCCAGCAGGGCCACCCTAGAGCACATGGCTCAGGGTTGTGTCCAGATGGTTCTGGAATATCT
>NW_008670058.1:0-293 GCF_000695815.1 Acanthisitta chloris | reverse complement strand
GAGGGGAGAAAGAGGGAGCAGCTGCACTATTCCTACAGTACTGGAGCCAAGAAGAAAGGCTTCCCTACAGCCAGCAAACATGAAGAACTGTTCCTAAGCAGAATAAACAGTAAGTGCCCAATCCTACTGTTTTCCTGTGATCTCTGCTCCTGATGCCCTTGTTGCTGCTCCAGAGACATCCAAACAGAGCTCAGAGCTTACTATTAAATGTTGGCTCTGCAACAGGAAACATAACTTACACTGTTTTCACACTGGAATTATTTCACTGCTCAGTGCAGTGTGCCCATCTTGCA
>NW_008670057.1:372-2153 GCF_000695815.1 Acanthisitta chloris | reverse complement strand
CCAAAACTGGACAGAGAGGGTCCTTGGTGCTGAGCCTCCCATTCTGTCCCCAGCTTGCCGATGTGGAGAGCTCCCCCAGCAAGGAGGAGGATGAGGACGATGATGATACAATGCAGAACACAGTTGTCCTCTTCTCCAACACTGACAAGTTTGTGCTCATGCAGGTAATGGGGGCATGGTGGGACTGGCAGACAGGGTAGGACAGACTCTGTCCACCAACATCAGCCACTGTCCCTGTGCTCATGGCCTTTCCCCCTCAGGCCATGTGCGGGGGTGGTGGGTTTGGGGCCGAGGGGCACCTCCTCGCCTGCTCCCAGTGCTCCCAGTGCTACCACCCCTACTGCGTCAACAGCAAGGTGAGAGGGGTCTGGGATCCCCTGAACCCCCAGGACAGTGCTGTGCCCCTCGGGGCCTGGCCACGTCCCATGGGACACACATGAGGTCATGCCCTGTGTGCAGAGCCCTGGGGTGCCCAGGGACCCCTGTGGCCATGCCCAGGGCTCACGTGGCCACCTGCAATGTCCCCAGATCACCAAGGTGATGCTGCTGAAGGGCTGGCGCTGCGTGGAGTGCATCGTGGGAGAGGTGTGCGGCAAGGCCTCCTGGAGTCCACAGTGTGTGAAGCCTGTGGGAAGGCCACAGATCCAGGGAGATTGCTTCTGTGTGATGACTGCGACATCAGCTACCACACGTACTGCCTGGACCCGCCGCTGCAGACTGTGCCCAAGGGTGGCTGGAAGTGCAAGTGGTGCGTGGGGCAGCACGAGGGGAGCCCTGGCAGGGTCTCAGGGCTGGTGCTGACCCCTCGGACCCCTCTGCAGGTGCGTGTGCTGCGTGCAGTGCGGGGCTGCGTCCCCTGGTTTCCACTGCGAGTGGCAGAACAACTACACTCACTGCGCGCCCTGCGCCAGCCTCGTCGTCTGCCCCTTCTGCCGCGAGAAGTACGTGGAGGACGACCTGCTCATCCAGTGCCGGCACTGTGATCGGTGAGCGCTGCCCGCCTGGGCTGGGGGTCACGTTTGGGGGCCCTGGGGTCGGTGGGGGTGCGTGACAGGGCCCTGTTGCCTCCAGGTCGCGGCCCGCGCGGTCAGCCTCTTCACCGAGGAGGAGGTGGAGCAGGCGGCGGATGAAGGCTTCGACTGCAGCGCTTGTCAGCCCTACGTGGTCAAACCTGGTGAGCACACAGGGGAACCCCAGGGTGGGTTTTGGGGACGTGTGGAGGATGTGGGAACTCACCTTCTTGTCTGCTTTCCCCTCGCAGTGCCTGTGCCTCCCGTCGAGATGGTCAAGGCCAAGGATCCAGGTACAGGTGGTGCTGGGGCCGGTGCCATAGCTTCCCTGGGGTTGTGCCCACTTCTGGCCGTCCACCCAGTGCTGGGATGTGTCCCCAACACGGCGTGTGTCCCCCCCAAGAGCCGCAGTATTTCCGCTTTGGGGGTGTGGGGCTCACGGAGGCGGGGATGGCCGTGCTGCGCAACCTGACCCTGTCGCCCCTGCACAAGCGACGCCAGCGCAAGGGTCGCCCTGGAGCCCTCAACGGGGATGGGGGGCTGGAGGGGGGTGACCCCCTGGGCCCCGAGGACAAGAAGGATGGGGACCTGGACACTGATGAGCTGCTCAAAGCTGAGGGTGAGTGTTCCCGGCGGGAGAGCTGTGCGGGCAGTGTGGGGATGCCAGGGGACCCCACTAAAGTGCTTTTCCCCCATGGCAGTGGGTGTGGAGCACATGGAGTGTGAGATCAAACTGGAGGCTGCAGCCAGCCCCGACCGTGACCTCGGGGC
>NW_008670057.1:0-306 GCF_000695815.1 Acanthisitta chloris | reverse complement strand
AAGCCGTACCGGCCTGGTGAGTGCTGCCCCCAAGCCCTGATCCCCCCCAGGCCCTGCTGTCACCCCCCAGGCCCCACTGTGACCTCCTCTCTCCTCCTCTCTGCTCTGCAGGCATCGGAGGGTTCATGGTGCGGCAGCGCAAGTCCCACACGCGGCTCAAGAAGGTCTCGGTGGTGTTGGCTGACGTGGGACGTGAGGGGCTGAGTGCCGAGGGGCACCCTGAGGATGGTAGGGGCTGCTGGCACCCCTTCCCTGCCTTCCCTTGCCCCTTCTCTCCTTTTTCCTCTTCCCCTTTCCTCTTCCCCT
>NW_008670056.1:59796-61802 GCF_000695815.1 Acanthisitta chloris | reverse complement strand
AAAAAAGGCCAGAAGGAAGATTGGAGCCAGGGTAAAATCCTCAGCCAAATCAAAGGCAGAGATGGGAAATAGTCATACCAAGGACCTGCCCAATTACTCCTGCACACAGCAGGATGCCAGGGGGAGGTAGCACAGAGTCACGGGTGAATGGTGAGTGACACCACCAGACATATCACTGGAGTACAGCAAGAGGAGGGTCAGTCATGGAATCACAGAATGGGCTGGGTTGGAAGTGACCTGAAATATCCTCTTGCTCCAATTCCCCTGCCATGGACAAGGACACCTTCCCCCAGCCCAGGTTGCTCCAAACCACATTCAGTCTGGCCTCACTGCTGTAATTAGCCTGTCTGTCCCTCTGATCAGCTGATTCCCAGTTTGTGGCAGGGACTTTGGAAATCCTTAATGCTCCAGTCTGGCATCATCAGTTCCAGGCACAGAGCAGAATGGAAGTTCTCTGGGAAGGAAAGGCCTTGGCTCTATGTAATGGATGTTTGGAAAATCACCAAGGTCCATCCTAAGCATCACTGAAACAAATGGATTTTGCTGCACTGAGCTAGGAGAAAAAAGGCCAGAAGGAAGATTGGAGCCAGGGTAAAATCCTCAGCCAAATCAAAGGCAGAGATGGGAAATAGTCATACCAAGGACCTGCCCAATTACTCCTGCACACAGCAGGATGCCAGGGGGAGGTAGCACAGAGTCACGGGTGAATGGTGAGTGGCACCACCAGACATATCACTGGAGTACAGCAAGAGGAGGGTCAGTCATGGAATCACAGAATGGCCTGGGTTGGAAGTGACCCAAAATATCCTCTTGCTCCAATTCCCCTGCCATGGACAAGGACACCTTCCCCCAGCCCAGGTTGCTCCAAACCACATTCAGTCTGGCCTTGCCAATGGCAGCAAACCTAGAGCTCCCAGGTGTCAGCTCTGAGATGAACAAGGCAAATGGCAGCAAAACTGAAGCTCCACCTCTAATCCTGGTCTCTGTATCTCCCAGTTCTAGGCACTGGGCTTCTAGTTTCTGAGGGCTCTAAACTTGAGTTCTCCAGGTTCCAAGGGATCCAGAATTGAGGGTTCCAAGCACTGGGTTCTAGGTTCTGAGAGTTCTAGTCCTGAGTGTTCCCCCACTGATGTGGTGTGTGTGACACCAGGTTCTGGGCAGGTGTCACTTTTCTTTATTAATAGAAAGCCAGAAAGCTCTTTATGGCAGTTGGATTATTTATTCTGCCCCAACAGACTAAATAACACACCGAGGTCAAAAAGGTGGAATGTCCTTAGGGAGAGCTGGAAAAAGATAAGTATTGGGAAGACACCCCTTGTTGAACCTGAGTGAATTAACTGCTCACAAATCATTTGTTTAATGAGGCTGATTATTTTTCAAAGTTCTTTCCCTCTAGGGTGCCCAGAGCAGCTGTGGCTGCCCCAGCCCTGGGAGTGTTCCAGGCCAGGTTGGATGAGGCTTGGAGCAGCCTGGGCTGGTGGGAGGTGTCCCTGCCCAGGGCAGAGGGTGAGATGAGATGATCACAAAGTGATTAAGTGACTAGGAGTATTGTCTAATGAAGGAAGATCAAAAGGACTAGATTTGCTATGGCACAGGCAAGTGCTGATTAAAGAGGTCAGTAAAGGATGTGTATGAGAGAGAGTCAGGGAAAGAATAAAATCTGTGAGACAAGAATTATTATTCCGAGGTCAGGAGGTAAAATCTGGAGTCACAATGTTTTCATGCTAAATGAGATCCTTCATGAGACAGAACGACCCCATCCAGTCCCCTATGTCACCTGGGCACACGTGAAATGATTTCCTGAGGAAGAGAAATTGATTCTGGAAGGGAAACTTGCATTGGCAATGGGGAAGGGCCTGAGTGACCTCTGCTCCTCTCCATGTCCCATTTCCATGATGGAAAATTGCAGGTGCTCCCAGAGTTGTGGCAGCAACTGGGGGAAGATTTCAGGGGGTTTCAGCACGAGGGTTTGCACTGAGCTATGTCAGAGCTGGGGAGATGCTGCA
>NW_008670056.1:36609-59776 GCF_000695815.1 Acanthisitta chloris | reverse complement strand
AGAAGAAGGATAAGGTCAGTTAAGTTTGAAAGTAAGAGAGAGGCTCTCCCCTGGGCAGGGAACATACCTCCCTGCCTGTCTGGGCAAAATATTGAGGGGCTGGGAGAGATCCATTGGGTGTGAGCAGGGTGGTGACAAGGAGCCAAAGACAGAAGTCACAGCACTGGCTGCTCTGGCTCCAGTTAAACTTCCTCAGACAGCAGGTTTCTCTGGCAGGATCACACCAGAAGTGATCCCCAGCTGGAAGCACACAGGACCCTGTTATCCACACTAACAGTGCAAGCACATCCATGCCATCATCAGCCCTCTCATCTTGCTGCCTCCTGCCATCACCTTCCCAAACGCTCTGAGAGCAAACAAACAGCTTCACAACCTGCACGTTCTGCACCAGAAAGAGTCACAAACACAGTTTGCAGCATCCCAAGTGCTCTTTGCTGTGGAAGCAGTGGGGAGGGCATGGAGCAGCTTTCCCCATGCAAAGGGGCCTGGATTACTGACTGATCAGTCAGCAAACAGATGCAGATGTACAGGACTAAATAAAATGCTGCCTGTGATCTCTGTGTCCACAAATTAGATAACTGTGTTGGCAACTTGGCAGCTTCTCTTGTTTGCACTGGTAAATTAAGTTCCCAATCTTTGCAGTTGCAGGGGGATTTCTCACTTTTTAATTTTTAAGCATTTATTTTCCAAATGATCACAGAAAGCTACCACCAAACACGACGATTTACATCATTTGGCCTCGTTGCTGCCTTGGAAGCTAGAAACTGCCTACAAAAATAGCCCCAAATTTGTTCAGCCTTTCAGCACTTACTATTTCTTCCAGATTGTTTTCATTAGTGAAGAAGCCTGTCCTTCCTCTCTCCTCCATAGTGGCTGTTCCTACCCTGCAGATCTACCCTTGGGTCAAGATCTGGCCAGTTCTGATCCTCAGAGGACAAAGAGTGACTGCAAACCCTGTGATGGTTTGTACACCTGCTGCACCCACAGAAACAGAGATAGGCCAGTTCCATCTCTCAATCTCACCAGTAAACTGCTGGGATTGTGGTGGGGCCCTGGGAGGAAAAGCAGCATATTCCAGTGCCTGAGCACTCTCTCCATAAAAAATCTCTTCCTAATATCCAACCTAACCCTCCCCTGGCAGAGCTTGAGTCTGTGCCCTCTTGTCCTGCTGCTGGTTGCCTGGGAGAAGAGACCAACCCCCACCTGACTCCAACCTCCTGTCAGGAGTTGCAGAGGGTGAGAAGGTCTCCCCTGAGCCTCCTCTTCTCCAGGCTGAACACCCCCAGCTCCCTCAGCCTCTCCTCATGGCACTTGTGCTCCAGTCCCTTCACCAGCCTCGCTGCTCTTCTCTGGACCTGCTCCAGCCCCTCAATGTCCCTCCTGAGCTGAGGGGCCCAGAACTGAGCACAGGATTCAAGGTGTGACCTCACCAAATTCCCCATGCTCACAACTGAAGGGATGCTCCGAGGTACAGCTCTACCCCCGTGGCCAAGCTGGAAGGAGAAGAATCATCAGCACAAGGGCAGCCAAGCCAGCCTTCAATTGCTGAGAGTCTCAAAAGGATTGAGAAGCTGAGAGTCCTGAATTTGCTCCTAGGATTGCTCATGGTGGTGCCAGGATAAAGAGCAATTCCCACCCTGAGGCACAGCCTGGCAGTGCTTGGAGCAGCATTTCCCAGTTACCCTGCTGTGACCTTGCAGGGATCTTTGATCATTCACAAGGAGCCTGAGCTGACCAGTAAATAGAGCCCAGTGATAGCACCTTGTTATTGGCCAGGGATGACTGATGGAGAGCTGCCAGTTATTTTTCACAGCAGCTTTTCCCTCAGCTCACAGAAGTGTTTTGAGGCCTCACTGCGACGGTGCCTACAGCTCTTGGGCAGGGCATCAGGGAAGTTCCCAGGCAGATCAATCTTTCTGAAAATTTATAACCCCATCACTCTGATGAGGTCAAGTCACAAGGTACAGATGAATTATGCTCTCCCCAGCCTGCCAGGCTGTCACTGCTAGCAGCATCACCTTCCCTGTCCTCCCCGGAATGACTTCCCAACATCCTCCTACCAGCAGCAATTCTATCAGCAGGTCCTCTCAGACAAGCCCCAGGAAATGAATTGCTTAGGCAGGCAGCAGCAACCTCCTGCAAACACTTCCCCTCTCCAAGGCCATCCTCATAAAACTTTATGATACCTTTTTCCATATGATAATCCAGTATAAACATCATTTAATGGGACTAGGAGGAAAACACCCTGAGCAACAGAAACAACAGGCAGCGATTGTAAAGTCTCCAATCTCATGGTTTGTTCTTTCTTTTCCCTCATTCTCTCTGCTCTGGTGTAAGTGTGTGTTACTTTGGTCATGCTGGCACTAGGTTATTACACACTCTCAATTACACTGCAAGGGAGCCTGAAGGTCTTTTGTGGTTATACTTTCACAGCCTTTGGGATGGTTTTTTTTTTTTTGCTGCTTGTCAGTTTGATTCAACTTTGCTTTGGGTTGCTTTTACGCCCACTAAACCACTCCATCCAATTCTGAAACAGAAACTGTGTCCAAGGGAAATGTTAGAGGCAACCACATAACCCAGTCACCTGAGCCCTGTCCATCTGAAGTTGACTCTGTTTACACAGCAGAAGAATTCCCTATGTGCACCCCCACAGGTTATTCATCAGGCACAATGTCCCTCTAAGTGTGGCATCAATGCCTTGGTGTTTCTTCACCCCCAATGCTATCACACCTCACTGCAGGCTCAGCCTCCTTTGGGTACCCCCAGCTTAGGGGGGTCTCCACCCTGCTCTTCCTCACTGCCTTCAGTCTCACCTCCAGCCTTGTCCCTGTAGGTGGAACAACCTGCACTGTAGGTGGAACAACCATGTCAGATCACAAGAAAAAGCAATATTAACTCCTTTAATTAAATTTACCAGAGTTATTACTTATTTGAATGAGACAAGGCAGGCTGAGCCGCGGCTATGGAGATGTAACACCAGCAGCTGCACAAATACAGAACAAAATCAGCAAATAATTCATAACCTTGCTAAACAAAGATTTCTCAGGGCTTGTTTGCTTTCACAAAGGCAAACATGTAGAAATATTTTCAAGCAAAGAGATTCTGCCACAGTTTAGTGTGAGAATCTTTGCTCAGTGCATGGGCTGCTGCAGATGTGAGAGAGAGACTGGGAGAGATCCACCCAGGGAGGTGGTGGATTCACCATCCCTGGAGGTTTTCAAGCTGAGACTGGATGTGGCACTTAGTGCCAGGGTCTAGTAACCACAGTAGGGTTGGACTTGATCTTGGAGGTGTCTTCCAACCAGGTTGATTGTATGATTCTATGGGAGAGCCCAGCAGAGAGCTGAGGGTAACCACATAGATGGGGCTGTCCCATTGGGAGGTAACATGTTTGGAAAGGTAAAGTGATACGTCTGAGAGAAGAGGAGACTATTCCAAATGCTCTTTGAGGGCTTCCCCTGGAGCACAGCAGTGAATCCCCACACAAGGGGCAGGTCCTGTGTGCCTGAGGCTGTGAGGGACACTCTCCTCTTGCATAAGTCATGCCAAATAAACAAACATGTGGAAATTGCTTCATTCCTCCTCTCATTTCAAATGGAGTAATCTGCATTCTAAATGAGATTAAAAGCATCACTGCAAATCCCACTAATTCTCTCTCAGGAGCTGCAGGAGAGACCAGTTGGTTCCCAGGGCCGTGGTGCCCTCCCATGGCACCGCTCAACCACCAGCCAAGCACCACCTTATCCTTTTCCAACAGCAAAAACATTGGTCCTGGCTGGGTGGAAAGATGCTCAGCCTCTCTGATGTGCCTTTGTGCCACCTGAGCTCATGCAACCACTCTGCCCATGGAGGGAAATGACAGGAGAAGTCCTGGAGAGGACACAGAGCTGAACCTGGGTACCCACAGGTACCCTGGGGGTCATCCTGGTGACCTTCCCCAGAGACACACCATGCTGCAAGCCCTGGGTCAGTGCTTCAGCCACTCTGCTGCTGGAGAAAAGAGAGATGTGCCTTCTGAAATGGACCATGGGGTGAGGAGCAGCCTCAGGGGGATGCTGGGGGTGCACCACACATCAGCACACTGAGGGATGGGGCACACACAGAGAGAGTGGGAGAAAGGCTTTGCACACACCATCTGCTCCCCCCAAGCACTCACTGATGATATCACATGAGCCCTGGCTATGTGGCTGTGCAGAAAAACCAGCCAGGTATATAGAAATGTGTGGGAGTACAAAAAACATTTTGGGATTTTTATGTGAAAAAGCTTTGTCCAGGCAAACCCCTCCTTGCCTAAAATGGAAGGAAGAGAAGGGCAGCACTGGACAGAAATATCCTTCATCCCTCCCCTTCTCCCAGGCAAGACACCACTGGGAAATGCAGGAGCAAACCTGCAGCAGGATTTTGGACATGCCACTGCCTTTCCCCAGGCTCTGAGAGCAGGAGAAGATCTCCAGCACAAGGCACTCAGAGAGGACAGTGCCCTTTGCCTGCTCCCAAAGACTAAGTCTAAGCAAACAGATTCCCAGTCAGAATTAGCTGTATAAATTCAGATTATCAGATCATGCTACCAATAACAGATCCTGGCTGGAAACTAGCTCTGTGATCTGCCCTTGCTCCCTTGGGAACTGAGCTGGCATAGCATGGAGTGAAATCCCATCAGTGGATAGCCAGGCAGGGATGTGACACTGCCTCCAGGATCACAGGGGCTCTGCCTAGTTATATCCCACCCAGCTTTGACTGATCCCAAGCCATTTGAATTGAAATGATTGTCCTTGAAAGGCAGAGAAATTTAGTCTGTAAAAGACTGCAAACCACAAAGAGCTATTTCTTCTCAGCTCAGGACCTGACAGCACATGGGGAGCATCAGCTCACTTACAGAGCAGCTCTGCTCCCCAACTGCTGCTCCACAGTGGCTGTTTGTTTGGGTGACAACCACCTGAAAGGAAAGGCTGATGTTTCCATGTCTCCTGTTTAAGCTAATCTAAAATGAGAGAGGTGATGTTGTGTAGGTGTTTTTGTAGCCAGAGCTGGTCTGTGCTTCAGTTCACCAGCACAAACACAGCCAGGGCAGGTCACAGACACAGCAGCTCTGGTAAGGGCACAGCCAGGGGGAGAGGAGAAAATTTCCACTGGTGGGAGAGAAGGCTTATTGGAGAAGTCACAGCCCTCAGCCTCAAGGAAGGCTTTGGAACTCCTCATCTCCTTTCCTTTGAAGTGCAAGTAAGGCCAGACAGAATTTTGTTCAGCTACACTAATGACCTGTGTGCCACTGTAGGTGCATGAAAAGAGTGTTCAGACAGCTGTTAAAGGTGCATTGCAGAAGCATCACACTGGGCAAACTGGGTGGTGTGGGGACTTACTCCAACCTCACACAGGAGACTTGTACTTCTGCCTTGGGCTTTCTTTAATGGGATGCTCTGTCCTGCCAAAGGGACAAACGCTGGAACAGTCTCAGGGATCAGCAGACCCCTGAGAACACACAGAGAGCAGCAAGCACAGCAGCACCTGGGCCCAAGCAGCACTCAGGACCAGCTCTGTGCTTTGAAAGAATATGATAAACTGTCATTCTGAAGTGTCACTCTGCATTTCTAACCTGGTGTGCATTTAATCACTCAGAAACCACCGTGTTGTGTTGTGTCCCATCACCTCAGGCTGTGGCTGAGCACAGTAACACAGTGCTACACACTGGGACCAGAAGCAATACCAAAGATTTTACAGGTAATAAAATCCACAGATGAATTTCAAGGTGGCTTTCAGCAGGGATGACATGTAAATCCCTTGCTCTGCCTCACTCCCCACCAGGGACAGGTGCTAATGGGTCCATTTAGGCTAGAAGGAGTGATAAAAGCAGCTTGGGAAGGGTAGGGAGTACAGCCAGGGCTCCAATCTATAGTGAGGAAAAAGTAATGTTTTATGGACACAGAAAGGAGATGAAAAACTGCATTTTTGTCACCAAAACAATGAAAAATCTATCTTATCTTCACCCTAGAACTGGTCCAATGTCTACACAGTACACCCAAATGAGCTGATCCTGTTCTGTGCCAGTCCTTGCTCTGCTGCACTGCTGACATGATTAATTAGATGGTCACTGGGCCAGAAAAAAGACTGAAAATTGATATGATTTTCTGGTCATTCCAGCCCTTTAGATTAAAGAGACATGGATGAAATGCTAAACCTTTGGAGAAAGGAATGGGCCCTACATCTGCTCCCTGCTCAGGTCAGCAATCCAAGCATCAGATGGGAGAGCCAGAGGCTGCTCTGCCTCTCCCAGTAACTACCCCAGGGCACAGAGCAAAGTCAAGGTGAGGGATCCTGAGCTCCAGGGGCTGCACCTCCATGGCAAACACCACTGTTCCATCACACCTGCTGCTCTGAGTGGTCACACACATACAAATCCCCTGTTTCAGGCAGCTGGAATGCCACAGAGCATTGCTGCAGTACTGCAGAACAGCCAGAAATAACCAAAGCCAGGAAGAGTTTTGTGCTTTCACTTCATTGTACATTCAGGATGCTTCTCTGGTAATCTACAAGAATATTGGCACCTACTCACAGAGGGAATAACGAAATGCAGGGCCTGGTACAGACCTGTGTGAACATATATCAATCACAGCATCATTAAGATGGGAAAAGACCCCCACGATCATCAAGTCCAACCTTTGACAGAATAAACCATACCATGACCATAAACCCCACAAAATCCCAGCCCTTTAATTCCTTCAGCACTGGCACCACAGGTTTAGAACACAGCATCAATATGCAAATTTAAAAGCAAATAACCAAGAGGTGATTGATTTCAGTGAAGCACGAGCAGGTTTTTGCCTTTACATCCTCACTCAATCACCAGGGGTTTGCTCCAAGTGCTCTTTGCTCAGATTTAACAACTGTGAGGAGTTTTGTTGACATCCACTATTCCAAGAACAGGAGTTCCACCATGGAGCCCTGGATCTGGCAAATGTCCAGAGGGGCCAACACATATTTTGTGTGGACACACACCCTGTGTCAGCAGAAGACCCTGTGCAGGACACACTCAGGTCAGGAGCACAGAAGTGTTTAGAAATCAGTAGGATAAACTTTGGATGGTCTGATCAAGAACTCAGGAGCTGGAAGGGACCCTTTGAGGATCATCAATCCAACCCTTGGCCCTGCCCAGGACACCCCAGCAATGCACCCTGTCCCTGAGAGCATTAGCCAAACACTCCTGAGCTCTGTCACCTTGGGGCTGTGACACTGCCCTGGGAGCTGTTCAGTGCCCAAACACCTCTGGGGGAACAACCTTGTCCTCATATCCAACCTAAACCCCTCCTGACCCCAGAGAACACCTCCCCTCTAAGCAGGCAGGAACCAGCATTCCCTCCTGCCTTTCCAAAGGTAACTTATTCATCAGAGTTCACTGTTCAAATGTCACTGAGTTCACTCTCATTTGCACATGCAAATCACTGAGAGCTTTATGCAAGGAGAGGACAAGTCCTAACAACCCCTTTCAGCTGGACCATCTTTCCTGCTATTTCTGGCTCTCCCAGGTTCAGTCCTGGCCTGTGTCTGAGAGCACAGAAGTAAACAAACATGAAAAATGATGAGAAGGAAAGCAGCCACCTGCTTTCTGCCTCGGAGGGCCTGGATTCATCCTGAGCAGGAGCCTACAGGGTGCCCAGGGCTCCTAATTGCTCCAGTTGGTTCAGTTGGGCTCTGTGGCCATCTGGCTATTTGGGGCTTGGCAGTTCAAAACCATCAGTGAACAGCTGAAAATATTACTGTTCAGCTTACTGAAGTTGCCTTTATTAGAGGCTAAGAATGAGCACAGGAGAAATCTTCAGTGCAACTCAAAGAGTGCTGTGAAAGGCCAAGATTTCCTGCTCATCCTGTGGATCCAAGGCAGGCTTTTTCCATTGGAATCTCCATAGCTTGAGGTGACTTCTACACCTACAGGTAAGGAACTACAGCTGGAGAAGCCATAAATGAGGATACATCTGAACTGATGCTCAGCTGGAAGGAGCAGGTTTGCAGTACCTGTGAGGTGACTGTGTCTGCACACTTGTTTTTACGGTTTAACTTTGCCAATTGCTGTGTTTTCCTTAGTGATGCAGTGGGAGCAACCTGACTCATGGAGAGCACTGATCCATCCAGAGCAGCAGATTTGGATGCTAAGGAGCAAGGTAGGAGCACTGGGAAGGGCCTTGCCCTTAACAAGAGGAGAGCAGAGCTGAGGTTTGTACAGGTGTTACCAGTACTGAATGTTGTTTTTCTCACAAAAACATCTCCCCTTCTCCCCTCCCAGGCTGCACCATCCACTCTGCTCTTCAGCAAGGAAATGGATTTGCCCTTCAGAGGAACACACAGCACAGATCCTTGATGGAGAGACTGTTTGTTTTCCCATTTCAGGGGTTTCTTGCTGCCTTGTGACTCACACTGGCACTCACTTCCCACATGGTTCCTCCAGGAGGGCTGAGATCTATAGCTCAGAGCAACTTGAGAAGGTGATCCACAGGGTCCTGCCAGAGCTCAAGGTGTGCAGCCTGTTGATACTCTGCCCTGGTGACCGGGAAGTGCCCAGGACAAATAAACAGCATCTTATTTAATGGATCTTACTGATGAATAGATCAGTCTTTTCACCTTCTGGAGTGAAATGTCTTTCTAGCTTTGGATGCTGCCTGTGTAAAATGGATTTGCTCTGCACCTCCTTCCTTATGAATAAGCCCCAGTGCCACAGTGTGGCAACAGGCAAAGAGCCCATCAGAGATGTAACAGCAAAGGGAACGTGGTAGAACTCGTGCACACACGATGCTCTTGGTCCTGAGAGCAGCCAGGTCACTGCCACCCACCCACCCCAGCCCTGCTGATGCAAGAAACCCATCACTGCAACCTGAGGCATGAACTGGGTGTTTGATCTCATGAAGAAAGGCCTGAAGAGAAGCAATTGCTAGGAGCTGGAAGCTGATACAGACAGTTGAAAGCACAGTGAAGAGCTGCCTGGGGCAGCACTCCCAGCTGCCTGCTCTGCAGCCCCAGCTGGGTGCCTTGCCAACAGGACTCACCATCAAAGGCAGTGCTGGGTATGGGATGAGTGATGAGACACAGAGAGCACACTGAGTGGTCCATGAGTCTTTTCTGCCCCTAGAAACCAGGCATAAAAGCACTGCTCTTATTTTATTCCTATTACTGCACCAGGACTAGCCTTTAGGGAGGAAAACATTTCACAGAGTCCCTCCCAGACAGTCTCAAGCTCCATTCAAAGAAGCATGTAGGGACCCCCAGCACCTCCTCCTGCTGCTTCACCCAGCTCAGGGCCTCCCAGACAGTCTCAAGCTCCATTCAACGAAGCATGTAGGGATCCTCAGCACCTCCTCCTGCTGCTTCACCCAACTCGGGGTGAGTCCTCGGGGTCAGCCCAAGCCTCTGTGTGAGATTTCCTTCCAGTTTCAGGTAGAACCCACTGACAACCAAGCTTTGGTTTGAACACCTTTCAGAGCCTTTCCATATTTATGACAGATCTCGAGGATTAACTTCATTTAGGAGTTTAACAATGATTACACTTCATTATCCTGCGCACAAACAAATATTATTAGGAACGAGTAAATTACACAGAACAGCTTTCTTTGTGCCTCTATTTACATATCCCAAGGAAGGCCAGGCTGGCGTTGTGTAATTGGGATCTCATGCCTGGCTGAGCATCACGAGCTGCAGCTCACAGCTCCAGCAGCTCCACGGGGTGGGATGCTCCAAACAGCCTTCCCATCACACACAGAGGATAGGATAGGATAGGACAGGACAGGACAGGTGGTAGCCTTGGCAGTGCTGGAAGAATGGTTGGATTTGATGATCTTAGAGGGCTTCTCCAATCTCAATGATTCTGTGATTCTAGAACTGTTAATATCACATTATTTATTCAGCTCATACCCCCAAAGCTGAAATTATTAACTGAGCTGAAACCTCTCCAAGAGAGGATTTGCTTCTAACGATTTTCTCCTCCATATTTTTAAGGTTAAATTCAAGATTGTATGGTGTGTTTCTATTTAGAAAAGAGCAGAGATGCACTGCCAGAAAATGCAACAACAAATTGGGGGGAATTCTGCAGCCAAAGTCCAGGCAGGAATCAGGAAATATTGACAACCACTGACCTAGCAAAAGGTCAGTGGTTGCCAATATCACGTCAGAGGCTGTGATGTCCATCCCCACCACCCCACAGAATGGCTCCTCAGCAGCACAAATTAGCACAGGGTACAGGAACTTCTCTCCTCCAGGAATGAGTTCTGGCATCTGGAGAGAGTCCATATTTTATGGAACATGTTCCTAGATGCTACTAAAGACTCGTCAAAGCTTGGCCAAGTCTCCAAACCTCTGACCCTGGGAAAGTCCAAGCACCAGAGGTGGAAGAGTTGTCTTGAACTCCTTTTGAGTCAACTAGAGAAGAGCTGGAGATGAAAGAATCCTACACACCCTCACAGGCAGCCAGGAGCACCTGGCATGGATGGAGCCCCAAGAGGTAAGGTACCAGCTGACAATATTCCTGCAGTCCAGAACCCTTTTCCATTCACATCTCATGTGCAAACAACTCCTGAATCCAACCCATCCCTCACTCCTCACCAGTGCCTACTGAAAGGTCCATGCCCACATCCAGACCTATGGAACTCAAATCAGACTCATGATTGTTAGCAATTTTCCCTCTCTTTTCCAGAAAAAAAAGGAATTCTTTCACTTTAAGATCTTTAAATCATATGTGAAGTGCAACAAGATTTAGCATTTGCAAATGTGGCTTTTTCTTTCGGACTATTACAGAGAGAAATGAATCCAACAAGATTCATTCTGTGGCTTTTCACACACAGATGACAGAGCACTGCTGATGTCTTAACACTTGATTTATTCCCTAATTTATTATTCATTTGCTTCTAGATTATAATGTCTAATTTATTCTCTAATGTATCAATTTATCCCCTGATTTAGCCCTTTATCATCCAATCTAGAATTTAAATATAAATAAGTAAATAAATAGAGGCATTCAGTGTGGCAGGTAAGCAATAAGCCAGCAGCAGTTGGAACAGCAAGAGCAAGATGAAATAGAGTGGAGGAGGACTGAATTCCTGTGCAGAGCTCATTGCTCCATCAGACATATGAGGAGGATGGCAGAGGCAAACCAGCCTGGTAGTTATAGCAACCATATGCTTGGCTGGAATAACACGTTCCTGGGACACTGAAGGCTCCATAAAATAACAGCTCAGATCTTTAGTGAGGGAAAGCAAAGAGTTTACCAGACCCTGCACTGGCTACTGGGAGCAGTGGAGATTCCAGAGCCTTTGGGAAGAGAAGGCCAGAGCTGGTTGAACAAGCAGTGACCATTGGGAGAACAGCATGGCTTGGTTTGAGGTTCCTAAACATCAGCTTGTAACTCCCCATTGATATGACAAAAGCTTTGCTCATTCTGATTCAGACTTTTGACTAAAATAATACTGTGTGCTACTAATTTTTCACAGGGCCACACTTAGGGTGGGTTTTTCCCAGGTCTCTGAGCTGGGCTGACACCCTCATGTTCATATGGCAGTAGGTGAGATCAGTGCTTGTCATGGGTTTGGGAGTGTTCAGGGAGCTTCGACCAAGGACCCTGCAAACTGGCCCCAGATTGCTGCAGCATCCACTAACATCCTCCTCACACCAGAGGTGGAGAGTCCACAACCTTTCTGGGCAAGTCCTGCAGTTCTGCAAGAAGGTGGAGAAGAAAAGGCTCTTGGAGAACATCCTGACAAGGACTAACTCCAGCCCTCTCTGCAGGACATTAGTCATAAGGAATGTCACCAACATGCTGTGCCATCGTGGTTGATACTGGAATTTAACACAGCTACTGGAACTGGGTTTTAATGGCCTCACAGACCTGTTTTGCATCCTGATTCCAGCTGTCAACAATAAAGCTTGGAGAAGAAAAGGCTCTTGGAGAACATCCTGACAAGGACTAACTCCAGCCCTCTCTGCAGGACATTAGTCATAAGGAATGTCACCAACATGCTGTGCCATCGTGGTTGATACTGGAATTTAACACAGCTACTGGAACTGGGTTTTAATGGCCTCACAGACCTGTTTTGCATCCTGATTCCAGCTGTCAACAATAAAGCTCAATCCCAGAATCCCAGACTGGTTTGGAAGGGACCTGAGAGCCCATCCAGTCCCAGCCCGAATGAGTCCTTGCAGAGGGAACCCAGGAAAAATGAATTCCCAGGAGAGCTCTGAGCAATCCAGCAGCAGGCAGTGCCCTGAGTGCACCTGGGCAGCCTCACACTGCTGTGCCTCACTCGACCTTGCTGGTGCCATTCCAACGGGGAGAGATCTGCAGGGGGAAAGCAGCTGGTGGAGGCATCTGTTTGCAAATTAAAGAGTGTCCAAACACTGATGCCAGAGCTTGGGTTGAATCAATAGGGCAGATAAAATGCTAATTGCAATTACAGTGCTCACTGTGCCAAGCCTGGGACTCTTGGTCT
Source organism: Acanthisitta chloris (assembly GCF_000695815.1). Lineage (NCBI taxonomy): Eukaryota > Metazoa > Chordata > Aves > Passeriformes > Acanthisittidae > Acanthisitta > Acanthisitta chloris. Next base: position 47,315 of record NW_008670056.1, on the reverse strand, counting down.
GACTTGTTTGGGCTTCAAGAAGTGTCACAGCTGAATTAGTGGTGCTCCTTGGGCACCCTCTGTGACCCTTCATCACGGGGTAACAGGAGAGTGTTAGTGGCACTTACAGAGTGGTCTCAGAGGTGGCTCAAGGTGTGGTGATCTCCTACACCCTGCTAGGGAGGCTGGAAGCAGCACCAGACTTGGGAAATGTGGAGAGCACAAGTGCTGAGAACACATCTAGAAAAAGCTCTGCCAGTGCAAGTGCTCCCAGCCCATCCCTATGAAAAATGCTTTTTTCACCCTTTAAAAGCAAATAGCAGTTATCAATAGGAGCCTGAAGGTCACAGGGAGCTGTGCAGGCCAGACCCTCTAGCATCACCACTCCTGGATGTGCAGAAGACTCACTAATGTCCTGAACACCAGGTGGACATGCAGACAGGCTGGCTGGCAGCTCAGGCAGCACAAACAACTTTGCTTACACCAGCCTGGAGTTTTTCCTGACACTGTTGACAAGCCAAATTGACCAGTAGGCACAAAGCCTGCAGGAACATGGCTTGGGCAGCCCTGAAAAGTGATGGATGTGGCATATGCCATCCAGGATGGGACCTGCTGTGCTGCCATGTGGTTCTGATGGGCTGCAAACATCAACTCAAACCTTGGGAAGCTGATGCAGCCTTTGTCTCCATGCCCTGCTTTCCCCCTCTGAATGCAGGTATCTTGGTGGCTTTTCCTTGCTCCACATCCAACCATGAAACCTCTCTGCACTCAGCAAATAAAACCCAACTATTTCATGCCAAGCCCTTCCTGAATACAAAAGAATCACACTGAAAAAAAGGCAAAGGAACCAAGGTCAACTCCTTGCATTTGTAAAGTACATCTAGAAACAACTCCAACCCGAGATTATTGCTGACACTCAGGTTTTCTGATGCTGACTAGCACTTGCCCCAGCCATGGAATTCTTGTCCCAGCCTCCTACAGCCCTTCCCTGCTCACTGATCTACTGGAGCACAGAGCAGGTGATGGGTTTTGGTCCTCTGCCTCTGCAGCATCTGCAGCAGAGGGTTAATGATCTGGCACTAAAGCTTCCCAGAGCTGACTCAGACAAAGAGAGAGGGATGGAGATTATTGTTCTTCCCCACAAATCATGCACCGTTCATTAGGTTTGTATCAAGAAAACCAAAGCACATTGGAGCACATTAAAGATGGTAAGAACACAGGATAGTGATGGCAGAGGATGGGAGAAATACCCTCCTTGTGCTCCTGGGAGTGAACACCTCTGTGCATCCTGCTCCTGCCACCTCAGCCACGGGGAAGGGCTCTAGGGAGACTCTGCAGCTGTCCCACAGGATTCAGCCTCACCTCTCCCAGCTCACCCAGGCAATCCCTCATCACAAATCCCACATGCAGTGACTGGGACAGCAGTGACAATGGATCACACTAGAGCTGAGCTTGTGTTGTTTTCTGGCCCAGGAGAATAATTACAAATCTCATCAAAAGCTTCACTGGGCAAAATTAGCTCCTTTTCTTTGGAGGGTGGGGGTGTTCAGGTTGGGAACTCTAGTTTTTCAGAAAAATGTCAAGCAACAGAGTTTTCTTGTCTTTCCCAGTTCAGTCAGCCTTTGCTGCTCTCCCCCATCCCCTTCTCTTCTTTGGAGTTCTGCTCTTACACCACCTCAGCTCAGGCTAACTGAGGAGAAAGCTGTTCCCTGAGGAGAAGGAGGATGTTCCCTGAGGAGAAAGAATTCCTTTGACCTCTGTTTAGCTGGAGATAACCAAGATGATTCACTGAGGTTATTTGGGATCTAAACTTGGCTGGACTTGGCTTTACAGCCTCAGCCATCTGCTCTGTGTCAGCTATACATCAACAGACTCTTCCATGGAACAGAATCCCTGGTAGGACTGTGCCTGTTTCAGCTGCAGAGGGGAATCATCTCATAGAATCACAGAAGGGTCTGAGTTGGAAGGACCTAGAAGCTCATCTCATTCCAACCCCCTGCCATGGGCAGGGGCACTTTCCACTAGCACATGTTGCTTCAAGCCCCATTCAACCTGTCCTTGAAAACTTCCAAGGATAGGCAAAACTTCTGATGGGTCCTGTCATTCTACATGTCAGATCTATGTATACAGAGACATTCTCACAACACTTCAAACCAGTCCAGCTTGAGTAAAAAGTAGTGGAACAAAAAAGAAATGTGGGCAATTAAGCCCTTTAGGGAAAGCAATTTTGCTGTGCTGGAAGGGCTGACCCTACAAACAGGATCCAGAATGAGCAGCCAAAGTGAAACAAAAACTCAGCCAAATTTCAAGGTTGCTAAAATTCAGTCAGGGAAAGTTTTGGCAATCCACAACTGAAAGGAAAATCAATCCAAATCTGAAAGGAAGAAACAGAGAAACCAGGGGACACTGGGAAAAATAGCAGGAAAACTTTGTAGTGAAGCCAACAGAGACCAGGAAAAACCTCGTGTTGCAAACACACATGCACAGTTTGGAGCCCTGGAGCAAGTCCAGCTGCATCCACCACCAGGCACAGCCCAGAGCATTGCTGGGTTTCCCCATCAGCTCACAGAACAGCTCACTTTGAATTGTGAGCACAATCACTTCCACCTCTGCAAGTGTTTTCTCTTGGAGTGTTTCCTACCCCCTGCCCAAGGGGTTTCAGCCAGAAACACTCAATGACCTGTCTACCCTAAGGTCTGGCACCGAGCTCAGAAGTCACCAAGCTCAGATAAACACTACCCTGAGACCCTCCCAGGGAGGGATGGAAGCAACATCCCTCCTGAGCATGTGCTGCAGAACAGATCTCATCTCCTTCACTGGCATTGTCAGTCTGGGCACAGGCAGCGAGAGCTGCAGTCACACAGAGACCACAAATTCCTCCTTAAAGACACAGAAAGGAGCAGAAAGCAAAGCTGTCAGAGCCTCCTGAGTCTGTGTTCACTCATTTTTCCTCAGCTGTAAACCACAAAATTAACACTATCCATCTGCATCTCCCTGGCCTTGGCCTATTTCAAAGACTTTCTGCGATTTTTCCTCAGCTGTAAACCACAAAATGAACACTATCCATCTGCATCTCCCTGGGCTTGGCCTATTTCAAAGATTTTCTGCTCTTGCCTGTGCTGGGTTTCCTTGTCCACTCTGTTCCATACCTGTCCCAGTGGGAACCACCTCTGTGGGTACCAGATCCAAGTGTAGATGTGTTCAGAACAGCTCTGTCACCTCCACCTCTCTGTGTGTACCTGGCACAGAGGTTATGGAGCCTGGTACCACATGCCATGCAGTGATACTGCACCTGTGTGCTGACCATTCATCCCATGCTAGAGGTGCTAGAAGGGGACAGATAGTCCCCCCAGATTCACCAGCCTGCCCAGCTTTGCCCAGATCACTCACTGCAGACAGAGCAGCCCACAAACTGGCATTCCCCCATGGTCAACACACACAGCATCTCCTCCTGCACCAGACACTGAGGCTGGGTGGGAAGGGGGATGCAGGGAGCTATTTCCCAGCACAATCCCAAAGAAAACCACAGAAAAATGCTCAGGAAACAAGACACACAAAATTATTGAAAACTTACACTTGAGAATCTCAGCCTACTCACTTTATCCAAGAGGCAGCTGATTCCACAACCTACCCAGAAGAGACATTTCTGAGGAGAGGTAGCTTTGAAAAATCAAAGTAAAAAGCCTAACAAGGCACAGGGGACCAGAAACTAAACAAACTCAGACTAGAAAGAGGCACTTGCTTTCGCCAGGCAGGGAGAGGTACCATGGGAATCACTTAAAACGAACACTGTGGGTTCACTTCACTTTGTGTCTCTTTATTGATTCCCTTTAAATCTGTGGCCAAAGAGAGTTACAGCCTTGACTGGGGAACTGGGAAGTATTTTCTAACTCAGTTTGCAAGTGGTCAGCTTGAAGGGCTGTAGGAAAACTTTGGAGTTCCAATACCACCACACTGAGCTTTCTACCCACAGAGATGCCCTGGCAGAGCTGATCCCACCCCAAGTGCCCCCACGGCTGGGTAAATCCAGGCAGGTGACCACGAGTCCAGGCTGCTCCAATCCCATCCAACCTGGTCTGGAACACTCCCAGGGATGGAGCAGCCACTGCTGCTCTGGGCACCCTGTGCCAGAGCCTCAGCACCTCACAGGGAACTGTTTCTTCCTAGTCTCTAACCTCAACCCTCTTTTAGCATCCACTGCATTACATTCTCCTTATACTTAACGTTCCCATCCCATGTGTGGCAACCTCCATCCCTTGCCAAGCACTGAGAACTGAGGGACAGACCCATGTGGCTTCTCCCACATGTTTCATAGAATTATTTCTGCTTCTCTCTCTCATTTTTAGAAAAGAGATAGGTTAATTCCCATAAAAATATTCAGTTATTATTCCCAGGGTATTGTTTGCTCTCCTCTTTCTTTTTGTACTCTCAGCAGCAGTGAGAAAGGAATGCAGAAAAATAAAAAATGACATTATCAGCCATTTTGAGAACAAACCAGAAAGTTTTCCAAAGTCTTTTCATTTAGGGGATTTAGAGTGTTCATTACTTTCATGACTTCAAAGTGGTTTTCTCTGGAGTAAGCAATTGGCTTTTAAACCATGGGACAGACAAAGAAAGTGAATTTCACCGAAAATAATCATAAATTAAAAGTCATTTTTCCAAGTGAAAGCATTTAAACATGAAATCCATTAAAATAAATTAAACACTTCTTAGCTGAACCTAAGGTGGTTTAAAAGCCACAAATGAGCAATGCTCCTACTGCCAGGAATGGCTGGAGGTCACTTTAGCATCTTCCTTTCTCCCTTCCGTGTTTCTGTATGTGACTTATTTGAGTTTTAATCCCCCTTACTGTCCTGAAATGCTTCCAGGTCAGGTGGGAAGGAGGCAGCTCACTGCAGCTCAGCTCCTGCCCCATTCCCAGCATTCCATGAAGCCAATACTCATGGCATACAGCCCCTCACAGCACAGGTTTCCTCAGAAGAAGCTACAACCAGGAACAATAAACATCAAACTGACAACACTGAATACAAATAGATATTCTGCTGGCTATGAGGTTTCCATAGAAGCAATTCCCATTCCTTCCACCATTAATCACCACCCCACAGCCTGGCTCGCACTGTAGAGAAAAACTGATGATAATGGACAAGTCAATAGTTGTTTTAAATGGTTCAGTGAACCAGCAAAATGTGGCACCAACTTCCCATTCGGGTCTGCCCTGCAGGACTCCAGTCAGCTGGATTGTGTCTGGGTGAGAAGGAGTCAGCACAATAGGAAATACAGGAGGGTTTGTGTCATTCACAATTCATTCCAGAGGTACAAGCTCTGGCCATTCCTCCCCATCTGCATCCCCCCCATCCATCAGGGAGCAATGTGGGACCCTGCAGGGATCCAGGGATGCTCAGCAGTGGGAGCAGCACCCACCGAGGTCACCTGTGCTCTGCTCTAGTAGATCCTAAAACTGCAGTTAATTTCCTGTGGTACAGGTCAGGGTGTGGCAAGAACATTCCCATGTGGGGCTGGATGTCACCATGGGGATGACACACAGACCAGTGCTCATCCCACTGGGTCCCATGTCTGAGGCTGCACTTGGCTCATGCCAGACACAGAAAAATCTCGTGGCTTCAGTGTTTCAATCAAAGAAAACATTTCATTCCACATGAAATCATTTTACCCCCTCCATTTTCAGGTCAGTTAGCTGTCACCCTGCTCTGACTGCACAGTCCCAGACAGTATTGAGGGAGAAAAGCACCACTTGAAAGCAGCAAGGGCAGAAGTTCCTGCTGCCAGTGGCAGTACCCAGGCTTTAACCTGCTTTAAATGCTGCTTCCATCACTCTGCTGGCTGAAATCCCATTCTCATTGCAAGTTTCACATCCCCCTTCTCCCACACTGGAGGAGGAAGGAGAGAGAGCTCCAAGGAGTCAGACAGGCCAAGAAGGAGAATGTGCTCCAAGCCCAGCAGGGGCTGAGGCCACACTCCAGTGAGCAGCCCAGGGCTGCCCCGATGTCCTTGGCTGCTGGGGATGCTGACCCAGGGAAGCAAAGCTCATGGGGAGTTCTGGCTGTCAGAGCCACCTTGATTGGATTCCATCCAGAGTGCAATGAGGGAAAAAGAAAACTCCTGTTGACTTCAGGGTTTTGGAGCAGAGCTGTTGATTAGTGGCATCTCCCTGGGAAGGTCCTGTTGACATTAAAAGAGCCAACTGTGCAAGAAAGTTTTATATCATGCAGATAAGCCTGAGAGGATCAACCCCAGTGCCTTACAGACAACATGGAGAGAAACAGGACTTGGCTGTTTAGCCAGAGAAAATGCTCTGGGGGGAATGTTTGCTCTCTGCAAATATGCCAGGGATGAGCCCTGGGATGGGAGAAGAATCCTGAGGCAACATTGGCTAAGAATGAGTAAATATAAATTGGCCTTTGGTGGGTTTGAAGCAGAGACATTTCCAACCAGTTTGGCTGAGAAAGCTCTGGGAGCAAAGATGGAAACGTGTGCTTGGTCTGCTCACTCTGAGCACTGCAGAGCTGGCACCAAGGGAAGCATCACACCTCCACCTCCTGCTGCATGTCTGTAAGCTAATGGTTTGAAAGTATGGGAAGGAAGGAAAGAGAGAAGAAAAATATTTGGGAAATGCTTCTGGCCATGCCCATCACGTCCCATCACCGCCAGCCCAGCCAACCTCTCTGTGCACTTGGCCCCACTCCCCTCCCAGCAGCATTGCAATATTGATGTCTCCAGGTTTCAGCTGTTCCCCTCTCCTGATTCATGTGCAGCAGATGGTGCAAATGACACCCCTTTTATTTTCTGGATGAATTCATATCACCCTGCCAAGAAGCTAATTTTTGTTGCTGGTTGTACATTGTGTTAGCAGCGACAAAGACCAACTTTGCTTTGGAAGGGAGCAAAACTCAGCCACAGATGGGTTAAGGTTGTGATGAATTAGCAGTTAGAGCAGGTTAAAGTTAGTTAAGAGGATTCAATAACTGGTTTCATTTTGATGCTGTTTTTGCCTGTGATTTGTGGGGCTTGTTTGCAGCAGCACATTTTGATGCTGCACATCATCACAGCAGCACTTCTTCCCGAGGCTGATTTTGTTATCATTTGGTAAATTGAATCCTTGTCACAAATTTTCCAATGATGGGAAATAAATCCCTCCTTGCCCAGACTTCTCATAAGTCAAACCAATGCACTAAGAGCAGAGCAGAAGACACCTCTGTGTTTCAGCTGTGCTCCCACACAGAGTGCACAGCCAGGCTGGGGGTGCTGGCAGGCAGAGCAGGGTGACTGCCTTGGTCTCCTCTGCCCTGGCCCTTCTGGTACAACACTCCAGATTGAGTTTTCCTCCTTGACAAGAGCTCTGCACTCTTTACTCATGGTTAATCTGTTGGCCACTCAAACCCCCAGGTCCTCTCCTGCCTTTCCCCCTTCTGCCCCTGCACCACTTCTACTCACAGCATTGATTTCAACCTGGGGTTCAGGAACATCTCAGTTGTTCCCATCCTGTGTGTTTCAATCCTGACCTCCAGAATTCCCCTGATCCTTCCCTGCTCCATATCACCTGCAAATTTAGCAAGTTCTCCATCATACAAGCCACTGATGGACTGGAGAGCCAGAGAGGTCCCTCTGGGTCCCTCACTGGAAAAGCTCTCCCAGATCTTCAGCCAAATACTGACAGCTACTCCCAAATAGTTCCTCAAACAGCTCTTTGTGCATCCTACACCAAGACAGGTCTCTCTGCCTTACCTGAAAATACAAAAAAGCTGCAGCATTATTTTTTCCCCCCTTTTACCACCAGGTCAGTTAATTAGACTCATCTGTCTCACAACCTGAATGGTTGTTCTGGTTTGATTTTAGACATCTCTTCCAAGAGGTATGGATTGATTTTTTTGTTCATTAATTAATTTCAGAGCCTTTCCAAGAATTCATTAGGCTTTTTCATCAATAATACACTAGACTGTATTTTTGCCTTTTATATTTAGGATCTGTATTTGCATTTTGATAGTTCTGAGACCTCCTCTGAGCTCCACAAGCTGTTAAAAATAATTGCTCCTTGTTCCAAAATAGTTTTGATTAATTCTTTCTAATTCTAAGGAGAATTTCCCAAGATCCTGTGGCCTGACCTATCCAGCAGAACCAAACAAACTCTGCCTGTTTGTTCTCTGCTCTGGTCCCTTATTCTACCCTCTGGTCCAAATTAACCAGGTTATCAGGGCATTTTAGACCTCTCTGCAAGCAGCCACTGGATCTGTATTTCCTGTCCTCTCTTCTCATTTCTAATGCATTTATAGCACTGTTTCCTCATGCTTTTTATCTCACTTGTTAAACAAAACACACTTTTTGCCTCAGGCTCTTCGTTTTACCCTCGTGTGTCTGTGCTATTTCTTCTCCTTCAGTTCCTCAAGTGCTTTTGTGCCACTTCCTCAGATTTTCACATCCCAAAGGAGCTCCTGATTCTGCCCTGACAGTGTTTGCTTTGCCACCTCCATGGGTGGAATATATCCACCCACAGCAGGATGCTCAGCTGCTCTGTCTCTGTAGGTTCTCCCTTAGAACATTCCTTATCTCATCCTATAAACCACCATCCCAAGGGATCCAACCTCCCAGCTCCCTGTTACTGCTGAAAGCAGCTGCTCCAGAGCTGAGCACCCCAAAGCTGCTGCCTGTGCTGCTTCCTTTCCTACAGGAATAGCTCTGTCAGCTTCTCCCAGACTTTTATCCACCTTCAGCTCTTCCCACAGCACAACATGTCCCTGACTCCAGAGCTGCCCAAGTCCCCTCTGCCTCCAGCTCTCACCCTTCAGTTCCTGAAGCTCTGATTTAGCTCTCCAGGCAGGCACATCCCACAGCTTTTAGAATCAATCCAGTGAGTGTGGAAAGGGGAAAACAAGAGGAAATGTTTGAGGGGCAATTCTGAAAGCCCCAAAGTGTGGCACAGTATTTATCTCCCCCTGTTAAAAGTCAGTGACAGGCAGGTATTTCACCCCTTTCCCAGCTCAGAGCATCACAGATAGCAGGGAATATTCCCTCTCCTTCCCCTTCTACTGGTGTGCTGAGATCCACAGCTACAATCGATAAGGAGAACTGGGAGCTTTCAGCTGCTAATTCTGAATTACAGGCAATCAGTTCCTTTCCCAAGTCCTACAAATCCCCTAACAACCCCAAGTTAACCCCCCAGCCATGAGGCTCCCAGTGATTTGCTGCTGTTGCCCTCTTGCTCTCTTTGATCATTTCCCTCCTGCACAGCCTGTCAAAGCCTCAAGTGCTTCATCTGCTGACATAAAGAACAATGTGCATGAGAGGGATGAAGGGAAGAAAAAGCACCTTGCAATTAAATATTTTAATAGACATCCTGAAGATGGGTTTTGAAAGGATTGAAAAATGAATATTAACAGTCGTGGGCATCAAGGGGCTCAGGATGAACAATACCTACCACTTTGCCTGCTAAGGAATAGAGTGTAAAAATAATACTCTCTAATATTTCATAGCACAGTCCTTTGGGTCTCCTAGTTCAGAACAGCAAGCACAGCAGCTCTCCATCCTCCCCCCCACGTTCATCCCAAGCTCCTGGTGCTTCAGGTGACCCTCCCTGGCTCTGTCTGCAGGTCTCCTGGAATGTGCACCTCCTGCCCTCAGGCACACACACATCAGCCTCTGCCTCCTCTCCACGCAGCACTCCCCACTCATCTCTGATCTAATAACTTGGCAATTAGGGAGCCAAAGACAGATGGAGGCAGAGCTCGAGGACCAAAGGGGTCCCAGCACCATACATCACTCACACCTCGTGTGCAGCCTCTGGCCTGTGACCACCAGCAAGTTTGGATTTATATTGTTGGGTTTCATTGGATTTTAATGGAAAAGAGTTTCAGCAAGGGCCCTGAGGCTCTGCTTTATGACTGTAAACCCAAATTTATGGCTCCTTTCTGGTACTGAATTGAGTGGTACTCGGAAGCAGCCCCAGCAAGGCTGGGCAGGGTTTTCCTGGGTGCAGATCTGCTGTGTGAGTAAGCTGAGCTCTGGGGATGGAGTCAGAGCATCCAGCTCAGTCCCTTCCACTCCTGTCTGGGCCTTAGCATGGCCCAGGTGGCTAAAAAGTTACAAACAGTCCCACAATTGATCAAAATATCTATTAAACAGATACTCTTGGTAGTAGAGATATGAGCAACAAATTGTTCATGGGTCTAAGCAAACAGCTCCATGTACAGCCTTGTTTACAACTTCCCTCTAATTCTCATCTCTGTTTTGCTCCAGTATAGGCAGATGTTCATTATAACTCCTGTGGCAGAGCCACAGCTTTGGCAAACATTGGTGTTGGCACTGGCACTGCCTGTCCTGCCTCTCACAGAACCACATGGTTCCTGCAACGTGACCTGCAGCAAAATCCTCCCCAGTCCAACAGCTCAGGATATTCTGCTTTGGTGTGGAATTGGAACACTCCCCACGCCACCAGATCATCCCCACACACGTGAGACTAAGCAGAGTCTGGGTAAGAAAATATTATTTCTATTACATTTGGCTTAAACCCACTTATTTCTAATTAAGCTACTGATCCACGCGTTGGTGTAAAATGACTCTACAACAGAAGTGCAGCAATAACCCCCAACTGAATCTTTAAATAACAATTGTCAAGTGAGAAGATATATATAGAATATATCAAAACTAATAGCGTTCATCCATCTCTCCAAACAAGTTAAATGTGCCTGTTGCTTCTGGAGAATCTGTGTTTGCTC
>NW_008670056.1:29122-36582 GCF_000695815.1 Acanthisitta chloris | reverse complement strand
GAATAAAACACACAAGCAAAGTGGGCTGGTTGTTTTGATCAGTTCTCAGGCATTTATCCTTTAGAAGAAAAAGAAATGCATTAAGATTCACAGAGACATTGGTGCTGGTGACCAGTGGGAAGAAGCAATATAAACTGAGGGGAACATGTAATCAGGAATGACAGCCCAGGCACAGATCTGATTAAACAGTGAGTGTATCACAGGCTTATAACCAAAGGGAGAAGTCAGCATTGGGGATATTTGTGTGGAGTTTGGCCAGGGAAGTACAAAGCAGTGTACAGGGAGCAGCTGTGGAGCCACAGAGAGCCAACATGGTGAAATCCTGTGACTCATTCCTGAAATTCACTCAGACTCTGCACCCAGAGAGGCCTTGAAATCAGATCTGTTCCTCTCTGGGTAAGCCTTATGTGAGCACAGACCTCCCAGTGCCCAAAGGGAACCCACAGGAAAGATGGAGAAGGAATTTGGACACTGGCCTGGAGGGACAGGCCAAGGTCTGACCCTTCACACTGAGAGCTGCAGCACCCACAGCCCTTCAGCAGAACTGCACACAAACCCAACACTGTCCTCAGCAAAACACTTCTACACAAATTCATGTGCTCCCACTGCCCTGTCCCAGCTGTGCACCAGCCCCTTCCTCCAGCCTTGGCCAGATGCAAACACAGATGTGTGGTGCTCAGAGGGGATGGACACACAGTCACCCACACCAACCCTATCTGCTGTGCTCAGCTGTGACAGCACAGGGAACTTCCATTAACATCACTGAACTCCTCAGACCCTTCCAGAGCACTTGAGACTGTTTCAAACAACCCAGCTGGGGCTCAGGCCACCCCCAGCCAGTGACAGGAGCAACACAACAAATGGGAATATCAGCAATCTGAGTAGCTGAAACTGCTCAAAGTCACAGGTACAGCACTGCCCAGAGACAAAGAGTCATTCAAGTGCATGTTTGTCTATTGGTTTCTGTATTTGTGAATCACCAAGGTTTTAGAGCTTCAGGTATCCAGAGAGGAAGAAAAAGCAGCTCTTTGGTTCTTCACCCACAGACACCCATAGTGTGAGAGTAACATAAGCAGCCAAACTGAAGCCAACACTGATAGTCCAAATTCTGGAGGGAATGAATCTCTTTAAAACACAGGGAATACACCTGAAACTGAGCATTGCTGGGTAATGTACAACTGCTCATCCCACCACCAGAGAGCTATTCTGAATAAACAGTTCAGTGACTTACCTGTCTCTCAGGAACAGCAGAAACTTCTGGCATCACTGACAGGAGAAGATCTGAAAGGTAAACAGATCTGGTTGTTGAAAAAGCATATTAAACACATTTTCCATGAGGAATTCTACAGGAAGCTGAATGGTTCTTTGTTGATGCTGCCTGCACACTGCTTGGCATCAGCTTCAAACTACCACATCATGTACCAGCTCTGGGGTGAGACAGGAACATGGAGAGAGTCACAGCCATGAGAGCTTCAAGTGTTGCTCCTAAAGCAATTAATTATCTTAAATACTTCCAAGCCTTTGTGAACAGATGTAACCTCATAAAGAACCCATCATCCTCAAGTTCCTCAGCTCACTGTATCTTCACATTCATTACTGACACCACTGAATTTCCTTTGGATCCTTTAAAGACATCTCATTTATCTTTATTGGATTTCCTTTCACTTGGGTTTAAAGTTAAGCCATGCAGGAGAAGTTAAGCTGTAGCAGAGAAGCAGCAAACAGTGCATAAAGGCTGAATCTTAAAACAAAGGGTGTCCCAACCTGCTGCAAATGCAGAATATCATGCAGAAAAATGTGCCAGAGAGGCTGTCTCAGCCAGGGCTGTGTGTGCTGCTATGGGGGAAGGAGCTGGGAAAGGCTTCCTGCACTGCAGGAACCTGACTCCAACACCTGGGAGCTCCCAGGGCTCAGAGGACACACAAAGAAGAAGGTTAGGAAAAGAGAAGAGTGTTTGGTTTTGAAGCATGAAAACTGATCCCTAGTGCAGCAGGAACCATAGCCATGGGGTCACTGTTGGGTGTCAAAAGACTGGAGGTGAGGCCAAGGCTGGGAGAGCAAAGACATGGGATGCCAAGAGGGATTTATAAATCCAACTTGCCATTAGTAATGGCTGGAAGCACATTTGGAGGCCCTCACTGACCTGTGCACTTCATATATTCCATATAGAAAAACACATGCACACATGGAAGGAATCATTATCCAGCTCTTGGAATCACATCCTGTATGTGCACCAATTTGGAGCAAATCATGAGCAAAGAAGGCAATGACAGCCCCCAAACCCACTGGGTGATAAACCACACAGTGCTGGACATCAAATCAATATTGATAAGCACAAATACATTGCTTTGATTAATGACCAAAGGCCTTTGCTGCTAAATCATTATCAAGTTTTCTACTGGGGGGAAATAATCGAGTGTGGCCATAAATCAGTGTAAGAAAGATCTAAAGAAAAATCTTTAAATGGCTTAATGCAATAAAAATAAACTCCCCTGGAATCCCCAACACAAGGACATCATCCAAACAGACAGGTGTGTCCAAGTGGTCTGTGATTCCCTAGTGCCTTTGGGGAGATGTCACACAGCCCCTGATGGTTATCCACCTGGTTCACTTGGTGCCACAGCAAAAGTCACTGATTCACTGACAAGAGAGGCAAAATGCAAGTGTGGAATGCTTGGGGTTCATTTTCTCTGAACAGCCTCTGCAGTGATAGCAGGAATCTTACAAGTTTCCCTCCCAGACATGTGCCCACATTTCATGCTCTGCAATCAATACCTGTGTGTTTCCAGGGGACAACAGTTTAAATTGCTTTGGTATGACTGAAGGGTCAAATTCACAGGACAAATCTTTGGTCAAAAGGCAAGGACTAATTAAATCCTGGTCTGTCATCCCAACCTCAAACCCACATACCCAACATCACTCTCCAAGTGGCTGTCAGTCACTTGCTCTTTGTCATTAACTTTGTCATAGAATCACACAATGGTTTGGGCTGGATCATCCAGCCCCAACTCCTGCCATGGGCAGGGACACCTTGCACTAGTCCAGATTGCCCCAAGCCCTGCCCAGCCTAGACATTATGTTAAACTCATGTACACAAACACTGGACTTTGGGTCAGTCTGAGGCTACAGAGCCTTAGGGGAGACTCCAAGGGAAGCCAAATAGGATCAAAAGGATTCAAAAAGCAAAGCCACTCTGTTACTATCACTCTTCTCTCATGCTTTTCCTCTCCTCAGTACTGCCATGGCCTGTATCATTTTGGATTCAGTCCCTACAATGAGATTCACCTCCACCTTTGACTCCCCCTGACCCCCCCACAAGAGCTCTCTGCAGACCTGACACCAACCAAGCACAGAAAGGAGATTTAGCAAACACTTTGAACCCCCAAGAAGTCCTTATGTGAATAACACAAACTGCCTGGGCCCAGAGAATTTCCCACACAGGAAGCAAACAGATTTGGCTGTGCTAAATGAAGGATGAGCATTGCTCATGTCTCCCCCCTGGTGCAGACACAGGTTTGCAGAGCAGTGAATCACACAGGGCTGGGAAGTGTCACCTATGCTTTGCATTTTGATCTGCAGCTCACCACTCCTCTCTGCCTTCCCCACACCGAGGCAGATCCATCACAGCACCAAATGGTGAGTGCTGGTCACTCCCCTCTCCCCCTGCCATAAATCTATCCATGAGTTATGGAGGCTTCACCTTAAGAGAGCCAATTAGGAAATATGGATGCTCCAGGTATGCTCCTGCTGTTTGCCTACAATTGATTAAAGACTGGAGCAAATAACTCCTCCATCATCTGTCCCAAGGGTGCTAATACAGACACTGCCAAATGTTTGGGTTTACTCCTCGCACTCCATTAAGAGAGCAGAGCTCATAAAGAGCACTTGGGGGACTCCAGGCTGGCTGCAGGCTCTGAGCTTGCTGTGATATACTGATGGCATTTGAAGTTTATCTTTATTGAGCTTTCACTATGATATGGTAAAAGCAAAAAAAAAAAAGAAAAAAAAGGCAGTAAAACTTCCCTGGAATGAGTTACAGATGCAGCTGCTCGAGCAGAGATTGCAGAACCATACACTTATTCCACATGCTGCTGCTGAGAGTGCTCCAGCCTGTCTACAGCACTCCAAGGAACAAAGGGAAGGGACCAAAACGCGAGATGAAAACATCCCCAGAGGAGAGATGTTGCCATCCTGGATCGTAACACTTTTTTTGGATGATCTCCTCAATGACTCACATATTTTAGCAGCTCTTTCATAATAAGGTATGAAGCCTCCCAATCTCAGTTGTGGCTGTAAATGGGGGTAGCTGGAATAGCTCCCTGGGATTGTGGTGTAATTGTAGTGAGGATCTGCCTGTGGGTTCTTTTTCCAAGGACTTGTCTAATCCAGCTGTGCTCTATGTGAGCACAACCCACCCCATGCCCCTTGTTGCCACAGCTTCAATTTACACCAACATCACAAGGAAGAGCTGGGGATGTCTCTCCCTGACCAGCATCTCAATGTTCTGGCTTACAAAACTGTCTCCAGAGAACCACAGAATTTAAGGGTTGGAATGAACCTTACAGATCATTAGTCCTAACCTAACACCTCCTCACTAGTGCAGGTTGCTCAAGGCCTCAAGAGAGCTGAAGAACTCACTCATGTTGCTCTGGTTTCATGCAGAACTGGCTGAGGAAAAGATATTTTGGACTCACTGATCATTTTGAGATGTGTTAAAGAAAAAAAAAAATAGTGTAACTCGAATAAATGTTAACACACTGATGAATCAAAGAGTTCAAATATCTGCTCTGGGCTAAATATAACTATTTTTTTTTTTCTTGGCAATGCTGAATCTTACACCTCTCAATGTGACACAATGTTTTCAGATGAAAATGGCAATTAAAAAAAATCCTGAACAAGACATCAATAAATCAAGAAAAACAATACAGTTTTAAAGGCTCCATCTGCTGCATATCTCATAATTAATGTGCTCTCAAGTCGTGTTGGGATTGCATTCATATTCCTGGTGAAAAAGTCTTGTGCAAAAGTGTTCTCTGATCCCAGACTGGAATATTTAAACAAGAACTAACAAGAACTTCTCCAATCCTCATTTCCAACATCCTCCTTGAAATACATTGTGATTTCCTGATATGCATAGGAATTTCACTTCCACACATTTCTGTGGATGAGCTGAGGCTCCTTAAACATGATCTTGGTCCAACCTGAGGCTCATTGCAGAGGAAACAGCTCCCACAACTCTGTTTCTGTTTCAAAACCATGTTTTGCTTTTCACCCAACCTAGTTTAACATTGCCATTTTTCACCAAGGCTTTGGCTCACTGCCCATTTCTGTGGGATGGGAATGGCCTGGCAGGATCCTCCCAGGGCCAAAGGTGAGAGGTGACAGCCTTGGTAACAGCAAACTATGGAGAGAGCACAGGAGGTTTTGGAAATGAGAGAGGCACAAGGCCAGGCCATGATTATCAGCTGTGTGAGAACATCCCACAGGCACAACCTGCAGTGAAACTATTCTCATCATGTTTGTTTGGTTGGTTATGGATCCAGAGTTCCTCTGAATGCCCTAAATTCACCTGGCTCAGGTGCCATGCCCAGCCTGCAGGCTGGATCTCAAATATTCCTCTGCTGTGTGATGGACATGAAGGAATCAGCACTAAAATGGCTTTAAAATGAGCTGCAGGAAGGGCAGGAGGCAAACAGCAGCACATACCCCTTGGCCTCTGCTGGGGTAATTGGGTTCATACCACCAGTTTGGGGAAATAACTGGAGTACAAATCTGTTTAAAATACTGAGCTCGATTTTATCTAGGAATGCAGCTAATCAATCCCTGGGCTGGAAGCTGTGGATCACAGAATGTACCAGAGCAAATAGGAGATTTATTGGCTCAGAAATAAAAACGAAGGGGCAGGCACAGGGATGACCTTGTGCTGGGTGGGTGGCAGCGGGGAGGAGGCAGCCAGCCCTGCTCCTTGGTTATCCAGTGCCTCTCCTCGAGGAGCAATCCCAGCTCCAAAAGACAAACCAGCCCCCACAGGGATGAGCTAAGGAGTTACATGTGGTTTGAGCAACACTCTCAGGCACAGAGTGGGATTGTTGGGGTGTCCTGTGCAGGGCTGGAGTTAGACTTTGATAACCCTTGTGGGTCCATTCCAATTCAAGAGATTCTATGATGCTAACATGACCTGTGGAGTTTGTTTTGCACAGCTGAGCTTTCCTGCCTCCCACCCTCCACAGGTGCTGGTTCCTGCCATCTCCTGCAGCCAGCACAGGCAATGCTGCTGCATCCCATGATGGACACAGAGAAACCACAGTGAGTTCCAGAGCTCATCCCATCACGTGCACACATATCCCACCCCATGCACTCATACTCCACTGTACACACAACTCCAGCACGTGCTAAACTAGTTGTGAACTTCAGTATTTGACTCAAACATTAAAAAGGCTTTTGAAAGTCTTTCCCCTCCTCAAAAAATTTCTAAGTCACTTTGGGCTTTTTTCTTTTTTTCGAACTAGCTTTTCCCTCCCTTTTCAGTGTAGCACAATATGTTATTCAAGAGCCAGAGAGTTGTCAGTTTTTATGTTATGATAATCTTCTCAAGCATCCAGTTCTATTGGGCTCCTTCCCTTGGTGCTGTCACTCACTTTTCAGCCTGTCACAAAAGAAAGTGACTGAATACATTAATTACAACTTGCTAGACCTCCATATAGTTAATGCTATTGAGGAAATCAAATCACTTGGAAAATAACTAAAGAGAAACAGTTGCTGCTACTGCAGAATCTTTGTGTGTGGCACTTCAAAGCTGGAGCTTTGCAAGACAACAAAAATGATTATTATAGAGAATGAGAAAATCAAATACAACTTGATCCTCTGCCCTTGGAATGTTTGCTGAATACATTACAATATGTATTTTCTGTGCAAGAGCAGTTGAACACTTTTCACACATTACCTTCTTTTGTGGTCTAATTACAAATACCAGCGTGGAAATTATAGTATAAAAACTTTGTAAAGCTCAAAGTGATCCAAGATCCACTCACACAAACACCCCAGGCAAGAGTGATGGCTCCATTAACGTGGGTAAAAGGTAATTCTGCTGGGTCTGAGCAGACAAACATGCCCTGGGATTAGCAAAGGGAGGCACTGATGTGGTTCCCATCAGTAAGGATTATTGGCCTGGCTCCTGTGGCTCTGCAGAGTGCTAGAGCTGGAATTTTAACTGGGAAAACTCACATTTAAACATACACATAACTATTACACTTCAAAATAAAGAACTAATTTCTAATTTGAGACCCTAAAACATGGAGCACTGTTCCATACAAGATACTGACTGCTCCGTCCCTGGGAGTGTCCCCAGCCCAGGTTGGATGGGGTTGGAGCAGCCTGGGCTGGTGAGAGGTGTCCCTGCCCAGGGCAGGGAGTGGGATGAGATGAGTTTTAAGGTCTTTCCAACCCACATCTGTGATCCT
>NW_008670056.1:28565-29101 GCF_000695815.1 Acanthisitta chloris | reverse complement strand
TGGGGCTGGTGGAGGTGCAGTTGGGGTTGATGCTGTGCCCCAGGGGCTCCATGCAGCCTTGGCCTTACTCAAGAAGCCTTTGGGGCATTTCCTCTGGATGTAAATCCTCAGAGTGGCCCTTGGCACTGAACTGCCACAGCAGTGTGAGGACAATCACACTGTCCTTCCACCAAAGTCCCCTTTAGGTGACAGCCTGTCCTCCCTTCAGCTCTCCCAACCCCAGTGCTGCTATACTTAGACTCGCTGGGCTCCCCACCTTCTTCCTCCTCCTGTTCCTATTAAAGCACAGCCACCTCTGGATGATGAGAAACAGAAGCAGAATAACAATGAGGTGGAAGCAAACAGCTTCCCAGGCTCCTGCTGGATCCAGGAGGTCCTTCACATCTATAATGTTATGTAAAGAACAGGCACAACTAGCTCCAAAGCTGAAAGTCTTTACTGAACAAGTGAGAAGCCAGACACTTGACAAAGGTTACCAAACAGGGCAGTGACACAGGTGGGACAAGTATTCAACTCACTGGTAAGAACAGTTAAAG
>NW_008670056.1:0-28551 GCF_000695815.1 Acanthisitta chloris | reverse complement strand
AGCAGGAACTGACCAAGGAAATGTGCCCTCCATGCCTGGTGTCCAACCCTCCCGTGCTCAGGAGCTCTGTTCTGGGTGAATGGGGACAGGGGAAATCAGAGTCAATTGGCAGCAGAACACATTGCCCAATTTGGGTGAGCAGATGTCAAATAGCCATTAGCAGCACAATGATTAGTAAACTCAAATTACGTCTTATGGCTTTAGTGCCTCAGATTAAGCCTTAACCTGCCTTAATTAAATTGCATCTCAGTAATTGATTTCGCAATGCTGAACGGTAAATAACAAATTGCAGATGATGTGAGGTTTATCTGGCAAGATAACATAAATCAGCCTTTACATGTTGCATTAGCCCCTTGTCCCTAGCCCTTCTGCAAGGCTTGTTTGCTCTGCTGCTCCTGCCTCACACACAACCTCCTCTGGCTCTACACGTGCTTTTAATCACCACTGATTTTTCTTCTGCAGCTGATGAGAGTCAGTTCAGATCTGGGTATTTATGGGGTAGGCAGTGCTCAGTGTCTGATCACTGTACCCAGTGTCTTCTCCCACTGTAAAGCTTCTCTGTGTGTGCAGAGCCACAGCTGTTTGCTCCACTCACACAGACACAGCTCACACAGCCCTGGAGCCACTGAGTGTGCACATAGGATGGGGCTGGGACAGTGAACCAGCCCTGGCACAGCAATCCTAACACAACATGGGCTTCTCCCAGCCCTCCCTGCACTGTGCAGCAACTGTTTAAACAGAGTAGCAACATAATTATACTAGTTTCATTTGCTTTTGGCTCCACTGGTCAATAGCAAATACATTTGATGGCAGCAATGAGCGTAACCGAACACAAATCAATTCACTGGCTCAATGCACATTCAGGTTCTTCCCTAAGTAAGGGGCTGACACAATCTTGGTGTCAATTGAAGCCTTCCAAAACAAGGATCAAGAGCAAAACCAGAAGCTTGGGGCTAGAGGGCAAGGAGGAAGGAGTGGCTCTTATATCTGCTCCTGCTTTTCCAAGGTGCCTGCATTGTCACACTTGAACAGCTTTGGTCACTGCAGAGCTCCCAGCTGTGAGGCAGCTGCATCCCTAATTGCTGCATCAAGCACAATCAGGAAAAATTGGTCAATTTGCTCGTGTATTAACCCTTCACATCAGCTGTGTCGTACAGCAGCACAAACACCATCACTGACTGTGACTCAGAAGGTTCAGGCATCACCCAAACCCTGCAAGCTGTGTCCCTGGCAAGGTGCTGATCCTGCCAAGCAACTTCTGCCTCTAAATTATGAGAGCTGCTACACAACCCAAACTGTTATAGAATCCAAACTGTTACGGTCCAACACATCAGCTCCTTCCAGCACAGTCACTCCCATGTGTTACCTGCAGTCACTGCAGAGATACCAATCACTACCCAATGCATCAGCCTTCACTCACACTGAGGAACACTGAGCAGTCCCAGAGGAAGGGGATGCAGAGCCCCAGAAGAGCCATGAACCAGCAAAGCCTCTGAGCACCATATTTTTTCCCTCTGTTTTACCTGACATACACCTTTGCCCTCCAGAGAAGCTCTCAGTCCTAGTACAGCTCCATGCAACCCATAACAGGTTGGAAAAGTGCTTAAAACACATTTTCCTACTGCCTGGCTTGGTGCTGTCACCTGCCAGGAGTGTCTGTGACATCCACTCATGCAAAGGAACCCTCACATCTCCCAAACCACTCTGCCAAAGTGCAAGCTGCAAGCTGGACTGTGGGGGAAACTCTCCACAGGAAACATCTTGGTTGGGAGGATTGTGGCATTTCTGAAATATCACATACACCTACAACTCATATCACTGTTTATTTCTCACAAGGCACTGCTTGATGAGTCTCAGTGAGAGGTGATGCTATCAGAGCTCCCCCAGCCCCTGCGATAACCCAGGCACACAGCGACTGCATCCATCTAGAATATGAGCTTAGAACAACTCACTAATTATTCATGGGCTATTAGTGTTCCTTTTCCCTGCAGCACAGGCACAACGTAAGCCTCAGAATCCCATTTTTCTCCACTTGCAAATAACAGGAGCAGAATGTGGCAAATTATCCCAGAAAGCACCTCTGTGGAAGAGACAGCACAAACAAAACTCCATTAGCAGCCCCTGAGCCACATGTTCCTCACAGCACAAAGACAGCCAAAGGTACCTCCTGCCACACACTGTTAGGGATAGCAAGGCAATGTTTTCATCCTTTTTTCCCCTTAAATGATTTACAGCTGCATCATTCCAAATCTTTCCACTGTGTTTGCTCTGGAGCTTGTACTGAATCCCTCAGTGTCACATTCTCGGCAGCTGCTGTCACACACACACCAATGTTGTGCTTCACACCAGGAGACAGAACACAGCAACAACAGCAAGGGGAAGGGCAGAACACTCCATGAAGGTGCTGCAGGGATCCCAGCACTGCAAACCAGCACCTGGCACCAAGCCCTGCTGTCTGGGTGCTCTTGTTCTGCTGCTCCCTGAGCTCCACAGCAGTTCGGGGTTTAGTCATGAGTTACATCATATTAGTAGAGTTTCTCAGCAGTTGTTTTAAGCATAAATACTGGGGGAAACCCCAACACCTAGACTATCACCAACTTCCCTCTTCTCCCAGTTTGCAATGGAACCCAGACTGACATTTCCCCTCTTGTTTCAGGCTGGTTTATACCCTCCCAGCCATCCCAGGAAGCTGCAGCTTGGCAGAGCCTGACAGCTTTCCTGATGGCAAACAGCAAAAAGCAGATTAAATCAAGCTTTATAATCAGCAATTTGTTCTAAGACACCCATTGAAACACACTTGTCACTACCTGTGTTGCCAGCAGTGCTGTGCCAGCAGCCCATGTCACCTGGGCAGGTGGTGACCAGCAGAGGTGGAATGAGAGAGGCTCTCTGAGGCACAGCAGCCAGGAAAGGAAAGTTGGAGTGGGCAAGGGAAGGAAGGCACCACAGAGGAGCTAAAACATCTTTCCCTGTGCCTGCTGGCACTGCTCCAGGATGAAAACCTGCAGATGTCTGACAGGTGACACTGCTCCTGGAAAATCAGTGCTACAGGAAGGTGCAGTTGAGCCCACCAACTTGCAGGAGATTGGCAAGATAAAAGCTAAACACAGACGTATGAGGGAAACATTTGCAGGTACTCAGAGGCTCTGTCGTACAACTGACAGCAAGAGGAGACAAGAGCTGTACTGCACAACCCCTGGAGACAACAATCAGGGGGGTCAGACATCCTCAAGCCTCACAGACTGCGGCACCCAGAGCTGAGCCCACACTCCCACCCCTGCAAAACCCACCTGAGCACAACTGCTCTGGGCTCAGTTTATGCTTTTCAGACACAAACCAAATTATTTTTCCTATTGAGTTATCCCAAAGCACAAGTCTATGCAGCCTAAGACAAAGCAGCCCTTATTGAATTGGCCCAGGAGTAATTGCTATGGCAGAAGAATTGCACTTCCTCTAGCTTTACAAGTACCACGAGTGGCTCATCCTGCAGGAAATGAGGATAGATTCAGTAGGAAAAAAACCTTTAGGTTATACCATGTGCTTCATCCAGCACTGCAGCTTGAGGAAGGAGGTGCTGAGGAAGTTAGGGAATGGAAACAGTGCAGGCAGGAAGCAGATCCAGGCTGGGAATTGTGGCCAATGTCCTGTGTGGTGGCACAGGTGAGTTTGTCCCCCAAGCAGTGACAGTAGCAGTGCTTGATCTGTCACTATGACACTTCTAGGAAACATCAGGTGTTGCCATTCTCCCCCTTGTGCTGCCCTTCTGTTCCAGGCTATTGGCCAAATGGTGAAGATGACCATTAGACACCTCTCCATGCTATAGTTGCACCTCAAACAGAATTTCCCTCCAGAAAACTCAGCAGGCTTTCTAAGCTCCTCAATGACTGTTTCTTTGCCCATTGCTGTACAACATTTCCACACACAGACTCTTTACACACAGAGATCTGTGTACAAAGAGGACCAAGGCCACTCCCCAGCCCAAGCACATGGGGTCAGACACAGCTGCTGGGAGGGTGAGAAGGTCAGCAGGAGGTAGGGTGAGAACATGCTGTGATTTTTGCTTTTCCAAGGAAGTAGATAGCCTAAATATGCCTCAGTGTATGGCTGCTCTCCCAGCAGGATCTTCACACAGCAGGTTGGGAAAAAACCAGAGGGATCCACTGCAAAGTAGCTCCTGGTACATTGAGGTCATACCCTGCAATGAGCTACTTCCTACTCTTAGCTTGCTGATTATTAACAGCTTCTGTCCTGCTGGTTATTTCTAGGACACTTCTCCTGGATCCTTCCCTAAATCCCTTTCGTGTACTTGTACTCAGCTCTAATCCCTGGGCCCCAACATGCACAATGAGTGTGCACACTCGGCTCAGTGCTGGCACATAACTGCCTGGAATTGCTCCTGATACACAATAAAGTGATGTACAAAGTGATGTTTTAATAGACTTTCATTGTCTAATGCCCATGTCCATAAAATATTCAAACACCACTTTCCCTGTGCTGCTGAAGGAAAACAGCCAGTGTGTGAGCAAAGTCCTCTGTGTCCACACTCTGTTAGTGCTGATTGAAACCACCAATCTCAGGTCCCTTCACCCATCTCAGGTCATTAAGTGACCATAACTTTCCAAGAGCACAGATTTTGGCCTTTGTTCTCAGTGGTGAAGGTTTGGGAGCTGCTGAGCAGCAGGAGCACAGTGCACTCACCTTCCCCAAGTACCAAAGGAGCTCTCAGAGCTTTTATTAGCTCCGAGATAGCAAGACTTGATTATCTGTGCTCTCTGCTCAGCTCCTCTTAGCTATTAGAATTCTTCCCTAGCATCAATGTCTTTATCCTTTGGCCTTTCCCAGCTGGGCACATACTCATCTCACAGCTCTGTGTTGTTTATTCTGCTCCAAACTTCTGTTGTTATATATCATCCCACAACACACATTTCTTGTTATTTCTGAAGAGTAACCACCAAATACAGGTTGTTGTAGCACAAACAAGGGCTGAGCCTTAGGTGCTGTGAGGCTGAATTCACTGCCTACCCCCGTTTATATCCACTGGCAATCCAGCAGACAGCACTGCAGTGCCTCCTCCACCCTGAGGGTGACTGGGAGCCCAGCAGAGCTGCTGGGGAAAGTCTCTCCCGAGAATTCAAAGGAGGTGTAGCTGCTACTTCCAGTTTCTCTAGAAAGCTCAAGAGAGAGGAAAAATAATTGGAGAACTGCCTGGGACAACATTAGGCTTGCCAACATGTCTGGGATGAGACAAGGCAGGACCCAGAGGAGAGCTGAAGTGGGAGTGAAATGACAGGTAACCCCCAGAGCACTGGGCTGGGGGTGCAGGGAATGTCAAACAGTTACATCTCCTGTATCCCTCCACTCCTAGTCCCAACACTCTGGGCTCTGCCAAGCAAAGACATGAGGTAGGAAATGCTGGCAACCCTCCCAGTGAGGCTTGGCTCAGATGGAAACTGGGAGAACAGGAGAATTAAATGAATGGAGTAAAGGCAAACTGTGCTAATTGTTTTCCTTCTGTCAGCAGCACCAAGACACTCAGTGCAATGTGGCACCCTGCACTGCTGCCTTTGCCATCACAGAAGGTAACTGGGGAGTATGTTTTTAAAGTGCCTTTTTAGGAGGTTGAAATCATATATCAGAGTTGCTTTTGTTTATTTCTTCCCATCACTCATTCCCAATGGGAGATTTACCTGCCATTATAAATGCAGATGTGGAGGGCTAAGAGCATTAAAAAAATGAAAGCTCCACAGATTAAGCACCTTGATTGGGAGAGTTTACATCTGTTGTTGGTTTTTAATTAGGAATCTAGATTGTTAATGCAGAATATCCTGCTGCTATCCCCCCACAGAATAATAAATCCAGCCTTCCTGCTATGAGTAAGCAAGTCAAACCCCACTCAGACTAAAACTGGTTATCTGAGCAAGCTGAACTCAAATCCAGAGGTTTCTGCTCTCCCCCATCTTACTTCATCCATTATTCACATTCACCCTACTGCAATCAATGACTGGTTTCACTGAAGGAGTGTAAGAAACCTGATAGTGCTGATATCATCCATTCATGTCTTTCCTGTCACCTCACACTAAATGCCAGGAGGGACACACAGCACCATCAAACCCAAAGCTGCAATTCCAGCCTTGCTCTGAGTCACTGCAAGTGATTAGGAAGAGATAAGGTAATTATCTGCATGGTTTACTGATGTTTCCAAGGGATGCCCATCCAAGATATTACTGCTAGATCATCTCTGGCCTCCTCAGGGAAGAGGTTGCCAAATCTGCCACTTCCTTCAAGCAAACTGATCAAGACCTCAACTGGAAAAGTTCATCCAGCAGAATGACTAGGGTTCATTCAAGAGAAGTGAGATTTGCTTGTATGAACATGAAGAAAAGCTCTAACATAAAAGTGAAAGAACCCAGAAAGGTCACCTGCTCTGTGTGAAGCTGAATATCCTTCCAGAGTGACAGCAAATCATGTCTCCAGCCCACGCTGGCACTGCCACCCCCAAACTGCTCTGCACCTCAGCATAATTCATCACTTAGCATACTGGATGTCTTTAATTAGCTCTTCTGTTTCTACAGAGAAATTCCTGCCACAAGTAAAAACCTTCCTAATTATTGGCAAGTTAAAGAAGGTGGAAAATAACTCATTGGGAGGTTTTTCTCCTTTTTTTTCTTCTTTAGTCATTAGATGATTGAGATGATAAACAAAGGAAGAATCTGACAGATTAAACAGTTCTCGAGGAGACATGTCAGCTTCAATCATTTCAAAGCATTGGATCTGTCAGGCTTTCAAAATAGAGAAGACTGTACCCACAGAAAACAAGGGTCTCCTAATTGGCAAACACCAAAGCCCAAATTGGGGTTCAAACTCCCTGATTTAAGGGTTTTGCTGGTTGCAGATATCTGAAAGCAGCTCCATCTGGGGAGCTGGTTGAGCTGCTTTGGAAGAATCGCTCCTGGCTCTTCCTTGGACTGTACAGACACTCCAGCAGCCACATGTGGAGTTAGCCCTTAGCCAAGGAGTTTGGGCTTTGTGTCTGCTGTACCTGACTCAATGATCCCAACACCTTATAAACACCTTCTAACTTTGTTCCCTGCTGTGGCATATCAACATTCACAACCCTCAGCCCAAACAGACAGAGCCTGCATGGCATGTCCTTGGCCACTTCTCTACAGAATTGTTATTAGATGAAAGGGAGCCTAGGAGGAAAATGATGCTGTTAGGCACAAGGTACTAGTGAAACTACAGGCAAAGGTAATTGTTTCTGAGAGCACAGCTAGGTAAATACCAGTTTGGGCTGAAAATGCTTGTGTTCTGCTGCCTGAGATAAAAACACAACATCTGATATCAGAACACCCTGGAAAAGATCCAGTCCTGTTTATCTCCCCCAATGTAAACAGGCAACGACTGCAGTAATTCCCCCTGCTGAATTCCTGGCTGGCACTGGCAGACTCCAAGCATGTACCTCCTTTCCTTACCTGGAACAGCCTTTGAACTATCATCCCAACTGCAGTTTTAGTCACCAGACTTTGATTACAGCTCCATCACTCCAGTTCCAGCCACTGACTCCCTGCAGCCAGGTTCATAATCAGGGAGAGTCCATTAAACCCCAGAGCTGCACACACACAGTTAAACACAAAGTGACTCTGTTGGCTCCAAAAGATAAAGTCAGAGCTGAGTACTAAAACCCAAAGTGGCTTTCTCTGAGCTGCTGTCTCTCCCAGGATAACTCTGCTAGGTCAATGGAGTGCTGGAAGAGTGACTTCATTTCTCATCTCTGCACTTCCCAGAGCTGACTTTCATGGAGAAGTGCCTTTCACAATGCATGTCAACCTTTATTAATCTGATTTCCCTCTTCCTCTCCAAAGATATTTAATGCTTTAGTAATGATCAATATTCTTGCTCTGATGATAAACAGAGACAAATGAGGCTGTGCAGCCTGGCTCAGATTTGTAATTACCACCTCCGTAGGCATCCAATTCCAGCTGATGGGAGGGTGACAAGAGCTGCCTGGTGGCTGTGACAGGGATGCATTTGCAGTGGGCACTTGGCATCAGCTGTCAGGGGGCTAATTTCCTCCACCACATCCAGTCGAGTATTACCAGCACAGTCCAGCGTGTCTGTATTAAACAGAAATGCCATGACATCCCTCCTGATGGGATTTCAGAGGCAATAGTTCAGGTGCCCATCAGCTGCCACCTCCCCCAGCCTCCAGGAGCTTCACTGGGCCAGGGTGGCTTTGTCTGGGACAGCATCAGATCCATTTGCCCACATCCAGAGGGGAGGAGGCTGTGGCTGAACACAGTGGTGCTGGTGGTTTGCTGCATTCCCAACACCTTCCCTGGGGGCTGATTGCCTCTGGGCAGCAAAACACATGAGCTTGGGACTGTGGTGTCCTGAACAAGTGGAAAATACTGCAGTCCTAGACATGCCTCTGTCCCTGACTGCAGAGCCACTCATGTGTAAGGTGTCCCTGCCCACAAAAGGGAGTGGAACTAGATGAGCTTTAAGGTCCCTTCTAACCCAAACCAGTCTGGGGTTCTAAGAGCAGAACTATACTGAGATTGGGGAGAGGGAAGACCTCAGCTGCTTCTGCAAAAACAAGCCAGAGCCATGCCTTAACTGGGTTTTGATGGAATGAACTGTAAAGCAAGGATTCCTCCCCAGTTCTCTCTCAGAGCAGAAAGCTTGGATGACAAAAGCAGGAGGTTGGTGGTGGGTGCAGCAGGCCAGACACCCAGGACAGGGACTCTGCCCTTGTCCAGCACCACCCAAACACCACCAAAGTCTGACAAATCCCATTCCTGCAGCCACTGTGCCCCTCAGGAGTGGCAATTCCCTCTCATTTGCCATCGCTGGGGGGTTTCAAGAAAGAACCTTTGCTTGCTGCATACACCAATGCACACCAATGGCTTCAAGTGCTGCTACTGTAAACTCACAACAGAATTTACTGTGCTCATCCATTTGTGCTTCCCTTTCCAGCAAACACAGCAGTCCCAGATAATCCTGGTGATCACAGCCCCACGCTGATGTAGCACTCAGACAGTTGTAGTTTCTCTCTGTTACTATGTGCTCAACCATCTCAAGTGTTTAAAGCATAATTGTGTTTTCATTATACTGATAAAACAAAGAGGAGATTCTGCTGCCTTTGATCTTGTTTAGGAGTGATCAAAACTCATTGTTATTGTTGCAAAGAAGAAAACATCTGTATTAGCAGATTTCCACTGAAATTATCCTGATTCTTTATGTATGCACACCAGAGAGCCAACTTCAAAGGAATGCCACAAACTTACAGCAGCTAAAGATGCAGACTCAGATTTTTCTTTCATATTACAAAATGAATAGGACAGATAAAAGCTTAACTAACCTTGGGGTGCTCTTCCTCACAGTGCCAAAGGCTCCCTGACATACATAAGGGAGCCACATCCTGCACACCCAGAACAAACACGAGTTGATGCTTTTCTCCCAGATCACATAAAGGAATTAAAAATACATGGCAAGTCCTGGTTAGGAATCTGAGCTTAAAGCACTCAATTTTTAAACAGTGACAGAGAAAAATTAGACAAGCCTGAGGACTGAAGGAACCACTAGCAGAGCTGGATGCTAGGTTTATCCCCAATACTGGGGCCTTTGTGTCCAGGCTACATCCCTGCAAAAGTCTGACACAGCCCATAGAGGCAGGAGCAAAGAGCATCTCCCCTGAGAGATTTCACAGCAACTTTGTATTTATAAAGCCACAGGATAGAGCCAGAGCTGTGGGGAAAGTGAGAAGCTTGTGCAGAGTTGCATTTTCAGAGAGAGCAGCAGATTTGTTCTGTCTGGGCGAAAGCAGCAGCCACGAACAGCTCAATAAAGATCAGGGTCTGTATTTCGTGCACACAGACTTGCCTGCTGCCAAACAGGCAAACGTGCCATGTCAGGCTGCCACGCTCTGCAGCGTGATGGATTGCTTTGAGTCACTGCCCAGAGAACACTGGGGTGGGATTCAGCTGACCAGATGGATGCTGCTCCAGCAGCCACACGAGTGATAAGATGCTCTGCCTTCATGGGAGTGTGGGGTTTGGCTGGGAGGGAGCTGAGCTGTGCTGCAGAAGTGCCACTGTGTTCTGTGCCCATGTCAGGAGAAGTACAGAGAGTTGAGATGATTTCCATGTTGGAAAGAGCAGCCCATGAGCTGCAGCTCTGCAGGAAGTCACTGTCTGACTCAACCCAGGAAGAGTCCTGAAGGTCTATCAGATTAAGGCAAGTGTCTCCCCTATTTTTTGTGCAGACAATAGAAAGGCAATGTTCCCCCTCCTGGTGTTGTTTGTGAATGCAACCTCCACTCTCCAAATGGAATTGTGGATCAGCTTCCCTTTTAGGGAAACACATCTCTGCAGTCCAAGTAGGTTTGATTACAGAGATCACCTGTGAGTCTGCTGTAAGGCCAGGACACTGCAGTGCAGGTGAAACCTGCTCTGAACTGCAGCCAACACACATTTCCTCATCCCACCTGGAGAGCAGCATCAAGCCCTTTCACACTGCCAGACAACTCCACTTCTAATTTATTACTTGCCTCACTTCAGGTACCAACAAACCCCACCTGGCTTTGTTCTATTCCACAGCACACAGCCCTTTCCAAGTGAACCTTTGTCTGCTGGAGATGACATCCCACAGACTCATTCCTGGTGTCTGGGACTGCTGAAGGACACAGGTGCTATGTGGGATGCTCGTGGAGGATGTTACAGGGCAATGGTAGGACACAACCACTGCTGACTCCAGTGGGAGACTTCCAGCCATTCCAGTGGCTCCTGCTGCTGACTGGAAAAACTAAATCTGCCTCTGAGCATCACTGCCCTGACCACTGCCACAGCAAAGGGCTCTCCAAGAGGTCCTGGCACTCCTTCCTGCACACATCACGAGCTCCCTGCAGGCTCTGCACAGCTGCTAGCACACACCTTGTGCCTCAGCTTTGGCAAATCAAAACATGCTAAAAAATTCAATACTTCCAGGTAAATGTGATGCATTTCCTGAGGAAAAATATGAAGATATGAAATGGAGGTAATTATTCAATTAGCAATTGTTGTGTGTACAAGGGAAGCTGATTTATGGGCAGCTGTTGGTACAGGCAACAGCTTTAATTGGACAGTGTGCTCCTGCTTCCCCCCCAGCCTTGGCTCTTTAATTAATGTTAAGCAGTTCAATACCCATTTAACCCATCAGCATATGGAGAATTCAACTAACACTGCAGAGGGAGGAGAACTCGATTCAGTTTTAATTGTACTGTAACAACAGGAAGGAGGTCTGAAGTGCAAACCTGAGAGGTAAAACAGATTGAACACCAATAATACACCCAAAAACACAGTGGCATGGACTTTGCTCCTACAAATTGTGTCCAACCATCTCCCTTCCTCCTACCACTCCCAGAAATAAGAGATGGAGGAGATCAAGACAAAAGAAACACCAGTGGACATCAGGGTATGACAAGGTCAGGCATCCTGCAAAGCCACCAAGGAAAGCAGCAGCAGAATCAAGGCTCAAATCCAGACCCAGTTTTCAACACTAATCACAGAAAGGAACTTCGGTGCTGCTGCTGGCACAAACAACAGTGCTCTGAAGTTCTGCTGCAGAGAATCAGAATTAATTCTGGTTCCATTTTTACAAGGTCAGTGAGTGTAAATATCTCCTGCACAGATCAAGGCTCAGGCTGACGTGCTAAGCACTGAGGCAACTCATCCAAGGTCAGGCAGCAGGTCTCAGTTGCTCTCCCCCATCCACTCAATCCACTGGGACACTTCTGAACCCAACTCTTGTTTGAAATTCAGAGCTCTCAGAGCAGCATTTAATGATCTCACAAAGCATTTTGTTTCAGCTGAGAACAAAGGTTTCGGAGGCACTTGCGTTTGCCATGAATAATGTCACATCTCTTAAGTAAATAACATCCCAACTAAGGTTCTTAGTAAGTGAAAATTAAACCTGACACTCAGCTCAAATACTCCGGTTTTAAATCTCATTGCTAAACCTTAGGAAAGGGAACATTCTGTTTGAATTTGTAAATGATTTGTGACCAATGTATGATTAACTATCATGGGATTTACTTACTTGGAGTTGTGTGTGACAGATTGTAACTCACAGACTCACTGGGTCACACAGCCAAGACATAAATAGAGGCAAGTTTTATCTCATGGCAGTGGAGACAGCGTGTGAGCCTGAGGTGCTCCTGCAGATGAGGGAGATAATATATCAGTGAGAATGGACAAGTAAAGGTTTGTTCGTTCTGGCCATACTCCAAACCCTGTGCAGACCCTGGAACTGTTCAGCCACATTCCCCCAGCTCTGTGTGTGACCTCAGGGTCCTGCTGAGGAACGGATGTTATCAGCTGCAGGGAAGGCAGCACTGCTTGTTGGTGGCACCTTGAGCCATGCTGACCTGCCTGGAGCTTAGGAAGAGTTTGCAGCTGTCTGCAAACCTGTGGAGGTACATTGTTTGCTAAGGACAGGGCAACAGGAGAGTGGCATCACAAGAGAAATGATAACAATCTCTCTCCTTTATGATATTATCTCTCCTTTATGGCACTCTGGAAGCAGCAGCATCCCTAGATCCCAAACACCAACTCCTGGTCTGGGGGGAGAATCTCTTCAACTGAGAACACATGTTAACCTCAGTGACCAAACCCAACCTCTGCCTGCTGTCCTCACTGATCACCTCCCACAGCAGAGAACGATGTACCTGCTTCCCATGGACATGCAGGTGATGCCACCTCTCTGCACAGGTAGATATCTACAGGAATCCTCCCCTTTGCAGGCAAATGTGTGTCACACACGCAGCACAGATTCCTTTTTCCAGTCTCTTATTAGATTTGGACAGGCTGGATATAAACATCAACCAGCCTGGATTAAATGCCACCTGTAAGGACATGCTGGCAGGGAGCTGAGTGTCCACCTGGGCCATGCCCTGACACAGAGCAAGTCCAATTTGGATCCCTCAGCTCACTCAATACCCCAAAGCCAAGCATGAGGGGAGACAGGCAGGGCCTGTCTGTTCCACTCCTGTTTTGATGTAGTGAAAATGGGAGAATTATGTGAGGAAAATGAAAGAGAAGTGATTTTCCCTGTGTATATAAAATTTGTGTCACACTTGATGGCTTCTATGAAGAAAAAATGTTCATAATATTGGGAGTCTGAGAAGAAATTTCCTTTTAGCTACCTGCAAATGAGGTCAATTTCTTTCTTAGGTGGTTTTTGACAGGTTAATATTCATACTCAGCTTATGTGAAAGCTGGGGATGTATAGCTTGTCAAAAGCCATGACTCCTGGGGTTTCCACAAGGCAGAGTGAACCCCCTGAGCAGGGCCCTCCCTCTCAGTGCTCTGAATTACTGGGGTGAGTGCACAGAGGCAGCTCCTGCCTGGCCAGGCACAGCTCTGATGCTGCTGTGGGAAATGCCTCAATTTGTGTCAAGATTAGGCCATTTCTGCCTCTGCACCAGAGAGGGAACTGAGTCAGACACACACGTGAGCAGTGAACATGCACTTCAAGTCTTACTCACAGCTCAGCCCATCAGCTCTGACACACCAGTGAAAAGAACTGATTCCTGCCTGCTCTGGGCTTACACCTCACATTGACTTTTACATCTAGATGTTTCCCTTCTGTTCTCACCACTGAGGTCACAACAGCATTTCTCATTTGCTTCCTCTGGCTGTATAAAGTTTAGTCACAGAAGTTCATCTTTGGCCTTTTCCAGCCCTTCCAAACAGTTTTCTTTCTGAATCTCCATGAAATAAAAGACAAACAAGCACACAAACCTGGTGGTGATAACAATTCTGACCCCTGCAAACACTCAGTGTGCTTAGTACAATATCTCCTGCAAACATTTCACAGTTTATAAACTCCTGGTGGTCGATTCTCTGAAGCTTTGCCAATACAAAGTGCTCGGTCAGCTCCAGGTTTTGTCTGGTTTGTTTGTTTTCCTTTAAACCCTTCATTTTCCTCTTCCTCCAGATTATCTCTTCTATCCTGATAGATATGTAATAGAACTTCATAAAATACTTGCTGGATGCTGTTTAATGTTACAGATAACAGACACAAAGTAAGTTCCCTCCTGCTCTGCTCCTTAGTGGCACACAGTGATGACACTCTGCTGTATGATGGGAAACAGAATCAAACTCACCAGTTTTCTGATTTATACAGCTGCTTACAGCAAACCTCCCTCAAAGGAGATTGCCCAGAGAGGTTGTGGACTTCCCATCCCAGGCTGGATGAGGCTTGGAGCAACCTGTGCTAGTGAGAGGTGTCCCTGCCCATGGCAGGGGTTGGAATGAGATGAGATTTAAGGTCCTTTCCAACCCAAACCAGTCTGTCTGGGATTCCATAGAAATTTCACCTAAAATAGTTCTGATTAACTTTTTCTTCCTTTAGAAGCTTTAGTAGCTGCTATCCAAAGGGTTCCAAGAGGTTTTCCAGCAAAGACAACAGGGCTGCTACACAGTCCAAGTCCTACCAACAGGTACACATGACTACAGACTGTTGTGGAGCACATCCAAATCCCTGCTGACAGCTCAGCCTCAGGGGAGTGTTTGTGCTGTAAAAACTTGATTTCCATCAGGCAGTAAGCTCAGCCTCAGGGGAGTGTTTGTGCTATAAAAACCTGATTTCCATCAGGCAGTGAAAGAGGCAGTAAGTTGTGCTGCTGCCCAGCTGAGCTCCCCCTCCCACCACCTTCAGCTCTGTGGCTCAGTTGCACATCAGAACAAACCCTGTGTGGCAGCTCAGGTCCTGCACCAACACACTTTGTGCCCAAACCTGCAGTGCTGTGGCTCTGCCACTGAGCCAAACCAGGCCCCAGCCAGGACAGAGTCTGAGCCCAGGCACTGCAGTAAGATCACCTCAAAAATAGACAGATTTGGGGGGTTTAGGTACAACAGTTTTACTTTCCATGAACCCATTCATCACAAGTTTAGAAATAGCCATGTTCAGCAGCAACAGAAAGAGGGAAGTGCCTAGAGAGACAAGAGCTATTCTGTAAGAAACTCATCCCTTTGGTGTAACACTTGTCCTCCTGTGCCTGTATTGACCAAAAACCATACAGGAGTTTCAGATCGAAACTCCAAAGCTGCTCAGCACATAAAAAACATCACTACCTCTTCCCACTCCCATATCTTAGATCATCCTGTTGCTTTTACTCCTTGGTATTGTCACACACATGAACCAAACTATAAATTCCTTTTGTGGAGATAATAAATTCCCATTTTTTTCTAAGCCTCCTCCAAACTGTGTATGTGTGTTCTGCATGCTGGAGACAAACAGGTCCCTGAGGCAGCCAGAGACTGGTTTGATGTCTTGGAATATTATGGATGGGGCCCAGTGGGAGGCTTAGTGCAGACAAGACAAATGAGATGCCAAACCCCAAGGACCCCCCTGGGCTGGCCAGGCCTCAGCACCACACAGCAATGATGATGGTGATGATGATGGCAATATTGATGTTTGTCTGCTCCAGGCTGCAAACTTGTACAGCACAGACAGGCCAAGAGGAAAATGATACATTGGGCTAAGGTGTCTGGTACTCCCCAAGTGCAGCATGCAAAACAAGTAGAGACCTCTCTGTAATTGCACAGGAACTTTATCCATCACTTTGCCAGGTGCCTTTTGCTTCTGCTTGGTCTAAGGAGGCATCCCAGTAATTCTTCTCTAGTCTAGTAAATCTCTTCAATATGAACTTTCAAGACCTGTTGTTTTAGGAGTTATACATCTCTTAGTCAGTGGAAGATAAACCCAGCTGGATTTCACAAAGTACTCAGAGTAGCTTGAAATTAATTGCATGTTGCCCTTTTTTATTATTATTCTTCCAAGGAATCTTTCAAAAGCTGCAGAGAGTCTGTCTTTTATCAAGATGCTAAAAAACTAACTGCATTTGATCAAAAGACATCTCACTGTTTAGTTAAAAATCAGGTTCCCACTCCTATTTACCCTAACAAAATAAGGAGTTGAATTGCAGCTAAGCTTTACCTCACCAATGGAAATGAAGCTGCACCAGCTGAGAGCACAGACAGCAATTGTCACTTCACTTCTTCACATTTATTTTCTATACATTTTCCCCACAGCTCAGCACAGAGCTGCCTGCAGAGGAGCTGCAGGGTCTGTGCAGACACACAGGCCACACTCCCAAGACAGAGCTCACACCTTTCCTTCTCACCCAGCACATCCTGCCCTCCCCCAGCCAGGGGAACATTGCTGCCTTCTCCTGTGCTGAACAGGCACCAGGAATCAATGGTAAAAAAAATAATAATTGCATCTTCCAAAAGGAAAAAAAAAACCACAAAAATGGAGCAGCTGTTGCATTTTTAACCATCCCATAATGCCAGATAAATATTTCAGCTAATGAGTGTGGCTGTGATAATGAAGAGCTGCTGTTTGTTAGGAAACATGTCCCTGCTTTTAAAGGTTACCATTTATAATTGTTTTGGCTTTGTTCTGCCAAGCAACTGGTTTGGAAAGACAGGGATTTCCAACCATTCCCTTCTGCTAAGGGGTAAACATCTGTTTCACAACACAATTTCACAAAGTTTGGGTGCAGCTTCTGTGATTTTTTTCTCATGTCACAGTTTCCATTTGCCATGAAAACAAGACACTAAACCACGTCCCACTAACATGCACATGTAGATGTGTGTTCAACTTTACCTATTTTCATCCTCCAAACAGCTTCATCTTGCTCTGACCGAAACAAACTCCTTACCCACTTCTCAGGAAAACATGAGCTCACTAATAAGGATCCAGTGCTCATGATGGAATACAGCCCTGGGGACCCAGAGGAAGGACAAGGCCTTTCAGGAGAGGGAATGAGCAGATTTCAGGGATGTTCCCTCAGTCTTTGCAAATGTGTACACCTCCCCATGGCTAGGGCCATGAATTCACTGCCTGCTGTATGGAATCTGTCTAAGAATCAGAAGATTCAGCATTATAATTTCTTCTCACTACAAGAAAACACATTGAAGAAAATGATGACTATTATCATAGCGCCAGGAAACCAAATAAAAATGCATAGATCTACTGTTACTGCACACTTTGATATTCTTATCAAATATCCTCCCCATTTTTATGTGACATTATTTGATATTAAGGCATAAAGGCATATTCTCCAGCTCTCAGGGCTATTAAAGCCTGGGCAGGCTCTGTGGGCTCTGCACTGCTTTGCTTATCTCCTGGGTTACACATGGGCATGGCAGGAAAAAGAAGGCATAACCTGCCCAGAAGATGTAAGGTGAAACTGAGAACAGTTTGGTTGTTCTCAGCAGGGAATCCAGCAGATCACCCTGAACCTATCAGTCACATGTTATGCCTCTAATTTTTGCCAGAGAATACAGGTGGAAATGTTGGGAACCAGAGGCTGACATCTAACCATGCCCATCTCCATCCCTTCCTGCAGGAAGGAGACAGTCCTTCCTGCCCAGCATCACCTGCTTACACCACTTCAAGTTAAGGAAAAGTGTTTCACTGCCAATCTGCAGAGCAAACTGCTGGAGAACAGAGGCTGCAAACACACCAAAGTGCACACTGACTTTGGGTCAGAAGCATTGACTCCTCTGCCTCTTTCTCCTGCCAGTCAGGATTCCCACCCTCCACTCAGGAGACAATCCTCATTCCTAGAGCAATAGTGACAAGTCCTGTGCAGTGAGGCAGAGTCCAGAGAGAACTCCAAATCCAGCTAGACAGGGGAGCACCAAATGCTGATGTGAGAACTCAGAGATTGAACATCTCTGTGATGGACATCCCTCCAGCACTGCTCAGCTCTGCTCCAGTGGAGCATCCCCAACCTCCACTGCTATCAGCTGGAGAACCTTCTGTGTGATTTAAGGAGGCTGAACTGTAAGAGCCTCAGGAAAACATGCCAGTGGGCATGACCATGTAACAGGAAAGAAAAGGAGTAAGACCTCTAACACATCAGTGACACAGGGCTGAAAGCCCAGAGTGCACATACACAACCTGTGGAAGGAAGGGTAAGGAGAACAGCCCAAGCTGAGTCATATTTAAAGTGCACATACACAACCTGTGGAAGGAAAGGGTAAGGAGAACAGCCCAAGCTGATTCATATTTAGCAAACACAGGAAATCTGAACCATTTCATCACACAAATAAAGCCAATCAGGGTACTCTACAGGCTGAGCATGTTCCTGCCATTTCCCAGGAAAACTGAAGGTACCCAAATCCTTCTGGAGCTTTAGATGCTCCAATTTAAAGCAAATGGATCAATGAGAGACAAAATGTTCCACGAACAAAGCAAATTCTTAATTATTCAAACTCCATTGGTTTCGTTCTAATGAAATCAACAGTTCAATAATTAGCTACTAAAAGTCTGCAACAGGTCCCAGTTCTCACAATTTGCCTCCAGCCTCAACTTCCATTTGCATTTCCAGCCGATTGCTCCTGCTAGGAGAGACACTTAAATTTTTCCCCAGATCCATAAACATGAAGCTCTTTAGAAGAAAAATTCCATGTTTTCAGAGACAGGCTGAAGTGAGTTACATGGCAAAAAGGAATTCAGGGGGAGAAAGGTCTCCTGAAGAATGCAGCACGTGCTTGTTTTATAGCAGCTCATTCCAGAGCCCATTGCAGTGACAAGCCCAGGATCAATATCCCATCAGGGAAGATTGCCGGAGAGCTCGGAGAGGTTACAACCCCACGCAGTGTGGGCACAGAGACTGCCACAAAAAAAAAAATAAAAAAATCACTGCCCTCTGAAAACCATCTCTAAACCAGTTAATTATCACACAGATTATTACAGATGATCTTACAACATCTCAGCACTTGGCATGCCCAGTGTAATTCACAGCAAATTGCAGGATCTTCACTGCTACAAGATCACAGGATCAGAGAGTGGTTTGGGTGGGAAGAACCTTAAAGCTCATCTCATTTCACTCCCTGCCATGGACAGGAACACCATCCACTAGCCCAGGTTTCTCCAAGCCCATCCAGCCTGGCCTGGAACACTCCCAGGGATGAAGCAGCCACAGCTGCTCTGGGCAACCTGTGCCAGAGCCTCAGCACCCAAGAGGAGCCTTTTAATTCCTTTTCTGTCTCTATTAATGCTGCAGTTTCACTGTGAGAACTGCCAGTCTCCCCAGGTTACTGCAGGTATCTCAGGAGCTGTAGGATTTCAGTTCCACCCTATTTCCTCAGAGCTCAGTGGGATCTGAAAGCTTTACTGCAGCAGTAACAACACTGCACTGAGCCTCCCCTCGCCCACCCCTGCCAGGGTAAAGGAAGGATCATCCCTGCTCTGCAGGTGTCAGACTGAAGGGGAGAAGTCTCACATGTTAAGAAATGAGGGGGGATGATTAGAGAAGGAAACTTGCTTTCATTTCCCAAGATACCTGAATGCTCTGTGGCTAAGTCAGAGACCTGGAAACAAACCCAAAGCCACAAACATCCATATCACCAAGCTCCAGGTGCCCAATGACAGCCACATTCAGGGCCCAGGAGGTCACAGCATGTTCACTGAGCTGGAAAACACATCCAAGTGTGTTGTGGAATCACTGGTCTGGCAAAAATACAAGAGCAGGAGGAAATGCAAGATATTTGTTAGAGGGTGATGAGCCTGGAGTTCATTTAGAAGAGACATGGAAGGCAAAAGGCCAAGGAAACTTAGAGGATTAATAAAAAAATCTGGTCTTGGAATGAAAGGTATCAAGCCACTACAACATATTTACAGGTTCACACCTAAATACTGGCAAAACCTTTTGCAACACATGACAAAGAAAGCAGCAGCAGTTTCAGACACCAGCACAAATTATAGCCCTGAACGAGAGAGCTACAGCGACACCAGAAACCTCAACACAGGAAAAATCTGCAGCAGGATGTAAAGAAATTAACAGATAACAGGGAAGACAAGACAAGCCTAGAGAGATTAAGAGCTAGAAAATGCTCACTGACATCATGACAAGCTCTGCAATTTAAAACATAGCCAGGCAAAACACCAAGTGTACAGTAATAAAATAATTGGCTAAGAAACAGAGACACTGATTGACCCAATACATCTTTCTGTGCTCTGTGACTTCTAAGGGACCATTTCATCCCAAAGGTTTCCTTTCAATCAAGTCCTACCAAGGATTAATCTGCCTCTCATTCCACAGGAGGTTTGAGGTTCCAAGGCCCAGGATTTATGGCATTATGAACCTCCATGTTGGACATACCAAACTCTCTGGGAGCAGCAGTTGTGGAGAAAGGCTCCTGTGCCCTGCCCAATAATGGTCTGTAAAGTGCTCTAACAACATGCACTCTTTACCAGCTGACCAAGAGACCTGTTACTACCACTAAGCTGGAATTTATCCCAACCAAACACAGGGTTTAAACCCCAGAGCTGGTGCTCACCCCAGGACTTGCTACAGAGCTGTTCAACACATTCCTTTATTTTCCCCCAAGTTTCAATTGTGACAACACTTATTTAAAGCAACTCTTGAAAATGATGTTTGGTGAAATCCATTTCTTCACCAGTTATTCCAAGTTTGCACTGTTACTGCAGCAGCCACAGACTCTCCCACCCCTCAAGGCTCCCAGAGATTGCTTTGTTTCTTCTGAGCAGTTCCCATGAGCTGTCCTTGGCCAAGCAGAATTGCAGCTCACACTGGTTGAGTTCATTTTAGAGACCTTCAGCACAGTTGCATAGGAAAGACTTCAGACATGCATAAGAAAGCAACACTCATAAATTGTTAGTGCTAAATTGCCTTGGAAAAGATACTGGAAATTCAATTATATGCGATATAAAAGGTAAATTAAAAAAAATCCATAACACAAGGTCACAAAGAAGAAGCAAATAATCTCCCCCTTAAAATAAAACCAAATCCAACAGCTTGGTGACACAATAAGAGAAAGGTAAACATTTTCCATTCACTCAGACCATATTTCCATCTGCAGATACCCAAAGGTTCTGGTGGCCAAGCTAATCAGGCAGTCAGACAGCTCCCATCTCCTTCTCAAGGTCTGAATATCCTCATTCAGTGATTCAGAGGTAAATGCAATGTTTACAGCCTTCAATTAATCTCCAAAGAGCTGACAGAGTTCATAACATCTCTGCTGGGGAAAGAACAAGGCAGCTGAATCCCAGAGCTGCTTTTGTCCTCAGCCCTGGCTGCAGGACTGGGAGGTGCTGCCAGGGCTGTCTGTGCCTTTCAGGGGTGTTTGGTTTGTGGTGTGAGCAGAAGTGAGCCCAGAGAGCTGAAGCAGCAGAACTGCTCACCCACAGCTGTTCCCCCCCAAGCTCAGAGTGTGTCACCATCACAAAGATCCCACAAGTAACTTCTGAGTGACATCTCCAACCTAGAAACCACAGAGCAGCAGCACATTTGCTGTTCTCCTCCTCCCAAACATGACAGCAGTGGATTTTCTGCAGCCTCCCCAGTATTCCAGGAGTAGCTATCCAGCCTAACTTACAGCACTGCTGCACACCTGTCTAAACACTGATAAAGGTTTCCTTAAGGCAATGTTTATCCTCCTTGTACCACAGATATCCATCTGAAACACATTCAGAACATCAAACAAAGCACAGACAATAGAAATTGGAGACAAATCACCTTAAGAAGCATCAAAATTGTCTCCAACTACTTCCTGCCTCAGTCATGATAGAAAAGTGTATTAAATTATAGTACCATGGAATTGTTTGGGTTGGAAGGGAGGTTAAATATCACCTAGTTCCACCCCCTGCCCTGGGCAGAAACACCTTCTACTAGCCCAGGCTGCTCCAAGCCCCATCCAACCTGGCCTGAACACTCCCAGGGATGGAGCAGCTCTACAGCTTATCTGGGCAACCTAAATTAAACTAACAATTTTTTGTTGCTACAAGAGAGAAAATGGGGAAAAGGTGATACTCAAGTTGCACTTCATGATTTTTCACCTCAAGCACACCAAAAGACATTTAGATTTCTTCTTGAACCACAGTTATAGATAATGCCAAGGCTCAACCAAGCAAAGTTCACTGGCAGGGTGGTCAGTTCTGCTGGTCTGGCCCAGCCTCCACAGCAGATCCACCATTGTCAGACCCAATTGTGGGTACTTGGGGTGAACCAAATGCATTCCAACATGCTGCCATGGCATGTTAGCAGAGCTGAGGTTCAGTGCATCCCATCCCATTACATCTCAGGCTGACTGAACGCTGTGCAACACAACGTGACAAATTAGCAAACAGAGATAACCAGCCTGTCTGCTGATGTCTGGGGAGTTTGCAAATGAAGACCATAGTCTGTAGAAGGAAACATCTTCCATCTCTGCTGACTCTTCCAGAAAGCTCCTCTGTACCCCTGGCCAAGGAAAGGCAAATCCCAGGGCCATTCTCAGGACTTTCTAGGTATATACTCTCATAGCAGCCCACTGAGACAAGTAGAACCATTTCCCAAGTCATAGACAGGAGGTTAAGCAGCCAAGAAAGCCTAAAGGCTACACCCAAATTCAAACAAAGCCTTTGTGAAGTTTTCCTTCCAGCCTCCAGCCAAGGCTATAACCACAGCTAACCCTCTTATCAAGTCTTCACATTGCAAAAATCACATTACAGCAGCAAAGAATTCACTCAAAACAATGTTTTGAGACCAGAAAAGATTCTTCTCAAATTATTAAACTGATTTCAGGCAAGATCCTTCCAGCAGCTCTGTGAGAAGCTGTTACATCCCTCAGCACTTCTA
The DNA here is from genome assembly GCF_000695815.1 of Acanthisitta chloris. Taxonomy (NCBI): domain Eukaryota; kingdom Metazoa; phylum Chordata; class Aves; order Passeriformes; family Acanthisittidae; genus Acanthisitta; species Acanthisitta chloris. The sequence continues at coordinate 5,915 of NW_008670056.1, read as the reverse complement.
GTCTCTCAGATTAGGGAGGAGCAAGACAAGCAGTTTCCACCCCATCACCTTTTGGCACTCACTTCACTCCATGCCAACTGGGCTTGAAATTCAAACTCCCCCAGTGGTTTGGAAGCAAAAGTAGGGAGAGAAGAAATACATAGTTGGGCAAGAACTCCAAGCAAGAGAGTTTCCTCAGCTCAGGACACTCTGTGACTGCTGTGGGATGGCTCTGCTGGTTGAGCCCATGAAGCACCAAACCTCACAGCACATGAGACCTGGCAGATGGAAGCCATTGACTTGATCAGCTGCAGGAAGGAGAACACCACATGTTCCAAAGCCAAAAGGCAGCTCTAAACCAAGTTCAGTCCCACTGTTCCATTTGATCTGGACTGGAGCTTTAGTCTGGCCTCACCCCGTGACTCCTGATCAGCATCTTAAAAATTCAATTAGAAACCAAGACAGATCTGTAGGATAAGGACAGACACTCTCAAAGCCACACTCTTTTCTGTTTGCCTTGTTTCAGCCAACAGTTCAGCCACTGCAGAGTCAAACTGCTTAAATGGCCTTTAAATCTTGCAGCCTTTGAAGCCTTTAGGTCACACCAAGAACAACTGCAGCAAGAGAAAGTTGTGACAGTTTGTAATTATCTGTTGGGGTTTCTCAGATAATTGTATGAGATTCTCTGTTACAGTTCATCCAATTAACACAACTTCCTTCATCCATTAATGCCACTGACACTCTGGCCTCGTCCTCCTGGCCAAGGGGAAGCAGAGGAGATCAAAAATGTCCTGTTATCTCTAACTGCCTTACAAAATCTCCAAGACTCCTGTTACTTTCATCACTGTTTTCCTGTGCTCTTTGGTTCCAGGCCAAGACAGCAATTAAGTGCACACTGGCAGTTAAAAGCTTAGGAAAAACCAGGCTGAAATGGAACAAAACTACTGATCTAGCAAGTATAAAAGCAGAGTTGTGCCTTGGACATGGCTATGTCTCATCTCAGTGCAGAGAACAGGAGTTTCATCTCCTATGGATCAAATAGCTCCAAACTTTAGAGAAGTCTGAAACCAAATCTAGCAAAGAACAGCATATGGTTGGGGTTTTTTTTTTCCCCCCCCTCATTTTTATTGAAGCAATTCTTACAGTTTTATTTTCAGACCCACAACTCAGACTTTGCTACCAGAAGACTCCTAAGACTCACAGCTCCTGTAATCTAAGGGCAGCACTGTGTGGAGTGACCATGATGACCCATTAAAGGAAGCAACAATATTAGGGAGCTACATCTGCTGTTTTATTAGGTGCTGTGAAGCAGACATGGTGATCTGGGATTGGAAGATTTATGCAGACAGTATATTTTATTAGATCAACTGCGGAAACTGAGGGAGGAAACAAAAAAGAGAAACTCTCAGCCACACAAACCATGAAGAAGTTGTCCCTGTTACAGCAGTCAGACTCATAAAATATATTGTTTCTTACTAGAAACCTTCCCGCTCTGTAATTTCACTCAGTGCCAATGCAAAAACTTTCCCTGTGACTCATGCTTTGTTTTTTAACGTTTCCTTCATTTCTGAGGAGCAGTTACACCTCAGCTACACAGGGGCCCAGAACACAGGAGGCTCCTGGAGCACTTCAGCCACTTACTTGGCCATGGTGTTGGCACTCACAGCTGCTCCAGCTGTGCCAGCAGGAGGATGCCAAGAGCACAGGGATGCTCTTAGTCCTGTGCCTCCCACAGCTGTCTCTGCCACCACAAACATGTAAATCTCCTGCTGGAGAGCAGCACCTGAGTTCCTCTCACTGCAACCCCTGAATCTCTTGCTCCTTCCCATCCCTGTACTGCCAAGACACTTTGCCTCAGCAAGCAGAGTAACAACCTTCCCCTGACAGGGGATGTGTATCCTGTGCTGGAGGTTCACTCAAGAATCCCCTCTGTGCCCTTGATGCAGATTTAATCTGTCATTGCACACTCAGTTTAGCTCCAGTTTTGCCTTTTTGCAGTCTGTCCTCAAAAAGTCAACTAGATCTCTTTTCATTCACTCTCAACGTATTGAGTGACCTTGGCAATAGCCTAATCTGTCTTGGCAGATTCAAGATAGAGAAAACAAGCAATAGAGACAGACCTGCTGGGTTCTGCTATTGATCAGCCACTTGAGTGAAAGCTCATTATGAGCAGCAGGAACGTGTCAGGTACAAGTTCTCCTACAGCACAGCAGCGAGATGAGAAACTCAAACAAAGAAGGGCTGGTTGGGCTTTGGCTTTTGGGAGGGAGGCACAGCTCTGGGAAGGGATAAAGGGCAAGGTGAGAAAAAGAGCAAACACTTCATGTCCAGTGAGGCTGTGCATCCGGAGCTCCCAGTGAAGGAAACCTTAAGTTTACTTACCTAAAAGAATCCACCTCATTTCTTTTCAAATTATCAAGGTTACACTGCCAAACTTTACAACAGAAAAGGCCAAACTCTTAGGGAATCTTTGGGGTTTACTGTGTATATCCACACACATTACAACAGAAAAGGCCAAACTCTTAGGAAATCTTTGGGGTTTACTGTGTATAGATACACACACTAATATATATCCATACACTAAGTCATGTGCTATTTAGAGCATTTCTTCTGCTACTCATAGCAACTCAAATAGAGCATCTAACACCACAAGATCAGCCCAGTGAAGTCCCATTATTTCCCTGGCAAGTGGTGGGCAGTGCAGAAACCTATTGCCATCATTGTTTGAATAGCTGTGCCTCACCTCCAGACAGGTCTTTTCTTATCTCCAGACAGTTATTCTGTGCTCTGTGCTGCAGCACAGCTCCTGTGATCTGTGCATCTCCTCCAGCCTCCCAATGGCACAGGGCTGGCAAATCACACCAGCCTGCTTGGCACTTCTGTTATCCTCCTTCCCCAGACTGCTCTGGGCCCAGGATGAACAGAGACAGGGGAGACTTGCCTGACCCTCTATTTTATAGGGGTGTCTCAGAGCTAACATTCCTTCAGAGGATGTCCCAAAAAAACACTGCCTGGTCACTTGGAGAGGTGGCACCAAAGTCTTGCCCATCACCAAGGCTTTAACTGGGCACAAGGGGCATCTGCTCCTTGGAGGGGGCAATGCCCAGGCTAGAGCCAGGGGCAGTTCCTGAGGGCTCTCCAAATCATTCCCTCAGAGCCAGAGGCAGTGCAGATGACCAGCACTGCAGTCTGAGCTCTTCCCTTAGCTCCAGGCTTGGTGTTAGCAGCCACACATTTCTCACTGTGCTGTGCTCTGCTCTTCCATCTTGTCTTAAGGTTGGTAAGAAAATCCAAGCTTGCATTTGCTGGGGTGACTGATCCTCCAACCTCTTGTCAAAATTTCACATCAGTGTCAGGTGGTAAGCTGAGCTAGATGAAGGGGAAAATTTCCAGCATGCAGCTGAGGAGAGGAACATCTGACACTGAAGGATGTTTGCTGCTTACAACCCTCACACCAGGCACAAACGTGAGAGGGGAACAGACAGAGTAATTGAAAACAAGCAGGAGCAGGCACACACAGGGAGGGGTAAATGGCAGCACAGCATAAATCCTACATGAGACCTGATCTCTTCCACACTCCTCAATTTGGACAACTAACCCCAGCTCACTGCACTGTGCCTGCTCAGTCTCCTGACAGGGTCTGGGGGGTCAGGGACAGGGCTCAGGTGTCCTCCCTTCAATCACAGGTTCGAAGAGTAAAACACCTCGAGATAGAAATTAGGCAGAGCGAGACATCACAAGGAGGAGAATCATGTAGAGCAGCTCTGGGTTAGCTCTGAGGAAGGCAATGAGCAGCCACAGATGGTGCAGGAGCAGCCAAGCCCTGCCAACCTCAGCCCTTAGAGCATCACTAAAGGTCACAGCCCCATGGAGCCCTCAGCACCCGAGTGCAGGAGGATCTGTACACCAACTCCCTTGGACACAGCCAAACAATTTCCCATCCTGATAGAGGGAGAGGGACAGAGAGCAAGGCAGAGGTGATTTACCTTGCTGCTAGGCTGTGTGGATGGAAATGCCACCGAGCCATGAACACACTCAGACCTGTGGGCACAAAGTGCTTTGTTGACTCGCAGTGCAATCGATCCAAGGATCAATGATCTCCCACCTCGTGATGGTCATCATCATCACAAAGCCACTTCGGCCCATAAAGGCCTTGCTGTCATTAATTCAACAGGGGTTTGCAGGGCAGTGTAAAGCTTTGCAGTCTTTATTGCTCGTCACTGCCTGCCACTTCAGTGCCTGAAGTCAACCAATACAACACTGCTGAAAACCACAGACCTTTACCTCCCCATCAACAGTCAGTAATAAAACATGTCCCAGTAAGTGTGTTGGAAACAGTAATAAACAGATCAGGAGAAACCTGCCAGAGCAGCTCATCTCCTCAGAGGTCACCCTGCAGCAGCAATTACCTGGGGACATTTCACACACTAGGAAGAGTTTCAAGCTTTCCAGATTAAAAAAAAAAAAGTGGCTCATGGAGTTATTCTTTGTGGTTGCAACTTTTGATTTCCATTTGTCTAGACAAAGACCTTCCTGACAATCTAATTCCTGAGCTACATTAGCTGGAAGAAAAATCACATGCATCTAAGTGCGTATTTTGTGTTTTAGGTGCCAAGTTCCCAGCTCTAAATCAGAGACACCCTCAGTTTGAGTGGGTTCTATATTCCAGATTGAATTCATTACCTCACTGTGGAGGGACTGATGGTTATGATGCTCATTGGAGATTTAAAGTCTCAGTTGCACACAGTTTCCAAAGGGATCAGTGGTTTCAATGTGCATGTACCTTTCTCCTTATGATACACATGGAGGGGGAAGTGTTTACCAGTAAGACCAGTTTCACACTTCAGCTTGAAGTTTCCAGCAGACAGTTTCCAAACAAAGGCTTGTTTTCAAACAAATATTTGTTGCTTGTATTTGAGAGGTAGGTAAAGTCATAAAAGGAGAGAATGATGTGGTATCCAGCTTGGGGTTGTTTAGCTTGGAGAAAAGGACACTGAAGGGAAACCTCATTCTCTGCAGCTCCCTGAGCCCTGGTTATAGCCAGGTGGAGGTCACTCTCTACTCCCAGGTCACTAGGAAAAGAGCAAACAGCCCCAAGTAGCACCAGAGGAGGTTTAGATTGTAAACCAGGGAAATTCTTTCACAGAAAGGGTTGTAAAGCATTGAAACACACTGCCCAGGACACTGGGGGAGTCACCATCCCTGGAAGTGTTCAAAACACATGTGGATGTCACACCTGAGGATGTGGTTTAGTGGTGGTAAAACAATACAAAAAGCCCTACATGTTTGTTCATGTCTTTCTGCACACTCAAGCCTAAATCATCAGTGCTGCAGAGCCAGTGAGGAATTGAAAAGCCCTGAATGGAGCAGGAGATTGCCCACAGACCTGAGTGGGCACACAGCAGCACAGCCCATCTGGGGGAGCAGAAACACAGACCAGTGTTTTCAGGAGACAAGTCACACCAACAGCTCTGCTTGAGAGACCACAAGTAATTGAATTTCAAAGGCCACAGAGCAGTGCTTGGCCTGCCTTGATTTAAGCAACAGCTCCTCAAACACCTTCAGAATCAGTGACAGAGACATAATTTAGTGTCCTCAAAGCCACCTGATCAGAAAGAATAGGCTACCTGTAACTGTATCTGCAGCTGAACAGCTCAAGAGAAATCTCCTCCAGAGGTATGTCCCTTCCTGAAGATAAGACACATCACATTCAGTAAAACTGGATTTCTTTTCTCCCTTCTTAAGTAATTTTAAAACAAGAGCTGTAAACTCAGCTTTTCCTCTTTCCTCTCCCTGCAGCTCCAGGCAGGGAGCAACAGTAGGGATGGAACTGGCAGAGAACCAAGAGACCTGTGCTGGGATCCTTCATCCATCTCCCTGTCACACTGTCCCTGCTTCCCATGGGTGCCACCAACCCTCTTCCCATTCACCTCCAA
>NW_008670055.1:0-802 GCF_000695815.1 Acanthisitta chloris | reverse complement strand
TGGGCTGGGTATAGGGTTGGGGTTTGGGTTAGGGGTAGGCTTAGGGAAATGATTAGGGTTGCGTTGGGGTTTGGGTTAGGGTTAGGGTTGCATTAGCGTTAGGGTTAGAGTTATGGTTCGGGTTAGGATTAGGGTTAGGTTTAGGGTTTGGGTTGGGGTTAGGAGTAGTGTTAGCGTTAGTGTTAGGGTTAAGGTTGCGATTTGGTTAGGGTTAGGATTAGGGGTAGGTTTAGGGCTAGGGTTAGGGTTAGGGTTAGGGTTAGGGTCAGGGTCAGGGTTAGGATTAGGGTTAGGGTTAGGGTTAGGATTAGGGATAGTGTTAGTTTTAGGGTTAGGGTTAGGTGTAGGCTTAGGGTTAGGGTTAGGGTTACGTTTAGGTTTAGGGCTGGGGATAGGATTGGGGTTTGGGTTAGGGTTAGGGGTTTAGGTTTGGGTTAGGCTTTGGATTCGGGATGCATTAGGGTTAGGGTTAGGGTTAGTGTTAGTGTTAGTGTTAGGGTAAGGGTTCGGGTTGTGTTGGGGTTTGGGTTAGGTTTAGGGTTCGGTTTAGGTTTAGGGTTAGGGTTAGAATTGCTTTAGGGTTAGGGTTAAGGTTAGGGTAAAGGTTGCGTTAGGGTTCGGTTTGGGGTTAGGGTTTGCTTTGCGTTAGTGTTAGGGTCAGGGTTAGGGTTAGGTTTCGGGTTAGGGTTTGAATTGCTTTAGGGTTAGGGTTAAGGTTAGGGTAAGGGTTGCGTTAGGGTTAGGGTTAGGGGTAGTTTTAGGGTTAGGGTTAGCGTTGTGTTAGGGTTAGGGTTAGGGTTAG
>NW_008670054.1:949-2021 GCF_000695815.1 Acanthisitta chloris | reverse complement strand
AGGGATGGAGGGATGGATGGAGGGATGAGGGATGGATGAGGGAGGGATGGAGGGAGGGAGGGATGGATGAGGGATGAGGGATGGAGGGAGGGAGGGAGGAATGGAGGGATGTTGGGTGATGATGGATGTTGGATGCTGATGGATGTTGGGTGATGAGGGATGATGATGGATGTTGGGTGATGGCTGATGATGGATGCAGGGCGGATGATGGATGTTGGATGATGGCTGATGATGGATGATGTTGGGTGATGGCTGATGACGGTTGATGGATGCTGATGGATGTTGGATGATGATGGATGTTGGATGATGTTGGGTGATGGCTGATGATGGATGTTGGATGATGGCTGATGATGGATGATGTTGGGTGATGGCTGATGACGGTTGATGGATGCTGATGGACGTTGGATGATGATGGATGTTGGATAATGTTGGGTGATGGCTGATGATGGATGCAGATGGATGTTGGACGATGCCGGATGATGGCTGATGGCTGATACTGGCTGTTGGCCGATGTCTGCTGGTGTCCCACGGCCGGTGCTGAGGTGTGGTGGCTCTCCCCAGGTTTGGGAGCAAGGAGGAGTACATGGCCTTCATGAACGAGTTCCTGGAGCTGGAGTGGACCAGCATGCAGCAGTTCCTCTACGAGATCTCCAACCTGGACACGCTGACCAACAGCACCAGCTTCGAGGGCTACATCGACCTGGGCCGGGAGCTGTCCACGCTGCACGCTCTGCTCTGGGAGGTCATGTCCCAGCTCAGCAAGGTACGCCCGGGACCTCCTGCCACCTCCCCTGGGCACCTGGCACCTCCCCTGGGCACCTGGCACCTCTCCTGGGCACCTGCCACCTCCCCTGGGCACCTGGCACCTCCCCTGGGCTCCTGGTTCCTTGGGTGCCACCTACCTGGATGAGGTTCCTTGGGTCCCACCTGCCCTGGGAGGTCCAGGTGAAGTCCCTTGGGTTCTACCTGCCCAGATGAGGTTCTTTGGGTCCCATCTGCCCTAGGAGGTCCAGGTGAAGTCCCATCTGCCCATGGGAGGTTCTTTGGGTCCCACCTGGCCTGAGAGGTCCAG
>NW_008670054.1:600-818 GCF_000695815.1 Acanthisitta chloris | reverse complement strand
GTCCAGTAGGCCCTGCTGAAGCTGGGCCCGCGGCAGGTTCTTTGGGTCCCACCTGCCCACGGGAGCTCCCACGTGCCCATAGGTGGTCCCACTTGCCCTGGGAGGTTCTTTGGGTGCCACCTGCCCTGGGCAGTCCAGGTGAGGTCCCGGTTGACCCGTCCCCGTCCCTGTCCAGGAGGCCCTGCTGAAGCTGGGCCCTCTGCCGCGGCTGCTGACGG
>NW_008670054.1:0-208 GCF_000695815.1 Acanthisitta chloris | reverse complement strand
CCATCCCTGTTCCCACAGCTCCGTGGACCTCCAATCCTACATGGTGCGAGGGCTCAACAGGTGAGGGGGCATGGGATGGGATTGGGGTGGGATTGGGATGGGATTGGGATCAGGATGGGGATGGGATGGGATGGAAATGTGCACTGGGATGGGATGGGGTGGGATGGAGATGTGCGGTGGGATGGAGATGTGCACTGGGATGGGATGG
>NW_008670053.1:0-34336 GCF_000695815.1 Acanthisitta chloris | reverse complement strand
TATATACACACACACACACCCTGCACACATATGGGCACAATGTAAATTTAAAATATCTGTTTTAAGCTTTGGAGAAGAAGAAGAAAGTCTGCTCTGACTCAGAAGCCTCAGAGTCCTCCTCCAGTGCATCCAGTTCATCAGAGTCTTCATCTGAAAGTGAAGCTGAGAATGAAAGAAGCAGAAGGAGAAAGCGTAAGAGAAGAGCTAAAACCAAACAGTCAAGAAAACGAAGGAAGGAGGAGAGGAAGAAGGAGGATCCAAGGTGCAAGAGAACCTCAAGCCAAAGACGGTGACTAGGCTCTTAAGTTTCAGAATTTCAGAGAAATCTGAGAAATTCTTTGTTTTCATGAAGTGCTCAAGCAGTGAATGTGGAAATGCTTTGATTTAAGTTTGGATTTTGATGCTTGATTTTACAAACAAGCTTAACCAACCAAACAAGCAAAAAAAATCCTAAGGCTGAGCTTGGTGAGTTGAGTTTTCTATGATAGAACTCAAGGTCTTTGTAGCTAGAAGCTGAGTGACATTGAAATGAGTAAGTCTCAGCATGTGAGAGTGTTTGGGGCTCAGCACACCTGTGTTCAAGTGAGACTTTAGGCAAATAATACAACTTTGAGATATATTTGATTATATTCTAAAAGGATTTCCATGACAAGTTGTAAATTAGAGGCAAAATTATTTCCTGTAAAACAAGAACTGAACCTTTTCTCAAATAATAGTGGATCTTCCTTCCCATAGCCTAAAATGGGTTGTCAAACATGTTTTGGTTGGTAAACCATCTTGAAGTTTGGTGCATCAGGTGGGTTTGGCTTGGAATTCACTTGGAAAAGTGATGTTCTCTCGGTTGCAGCTAATTTTGACTTCTCCCCTTCCTTCTCCCCTTAGCAGCCTCTCTGACAGGAGTGACACAACAGACAGAGCAGTGGATGTTAGCACAAAGAGGGACAAACCTGTGGTACGTCCTGAAGAAATTCCCCCAGTGCCTGAAAATAGATTTTTGCTCAGAAGAGATGTGCCTGTTGTCAGTGTAGAGCCTGAACCGTAAGGAACTCTGAGCTTTTTCTGTTGATTTGGTGAAAACTGTGCATGAAATATTGCTGTTAACATTCTGTCACCAGTGTTGTGATGGTTGTAGGGACAGAATTTCTACCTGAGGTGATTTCATTGTCCTTTTTACAGTTTACCGTGTCATATTCCTTACAACCTATGCCAGGGTTTGGCAGTGAGATCTCATGAGTTAGTTTCATGGGTCCTTAAGGATCACATGTGTTAAACTGAGCTGTAGATGATGCAAAAAAAAACCACCTGAGTAATTCCAGGAAAAATTTCGCTAAACCACAGAAAATACTTAATGGCAAGGCTAATTTGGGATTGGGAGAGGTGATTTTTCATCATAGACTGAAGAAGACATGTGGGTTCATAATTAGTCACCTGAAATTTTATGACTCATCTGTGTTTGAGAATAAGAGAAAATACCCCTGTTTTGCCACAAAGGAAGTCAGGAGTTCGCAAGATATTTCAGTTTGTGTTTTGTACCTCTACTAAATTGCAATTAGATTGTTTTTAAATGAAATTTCTTGCCTTTTGATCAAGGATGAGCTAATATATAATATTGCCAGATTTTACTAATTTTTCCAAAGCCTTAGTAACTGCTTCTGTGGTGGATATTACCCCAACTGTAAAAAGGAGTGTGGAATTCCCTCTTGTTGCTTAGGAAAGAATCAAGGCTTTAGAACCTGGGAATTGCCATTCACTCCTCCCAGACATTGTTGGTAACTGCTGAGATCCTGAAACTCTTCTGTCCATGTTGTCAAAGGGATTTGTGCCCTAAACACAATTTAACCTCTTTAACAGTGCTTTGCAAGTTCATTGTTAGCATTATTTGTATGTAATGAGTCTCAGGCCACACACTGGTTGAAAACAAGTATATGTTGATTTGCCTTTTGTTGCAGAACTGCCTGTCTTTTTCTTGGAAAATTCACTAAATTCTTAGTTCTGCCTCAAAATAAATGAATAAGATGATGAATATTTTTCATTATTAACTTAAACTAATTTAAAGCTAGTTGGTTTTGCCTTGTAAGCTCATATTTTATTAATTTATATAGGAACCTTCTTGATGCTGCACCAGTTGTGACTGACCAGAAACCATCAGTCTCTAAATCTGGACGAAAAATTAAAGGAAGAGGCACAATAGTATGTGACAATTTTATTTCTATATTTGTTTCCTCTCACCCAGAGCATCCTCTCTGACCTTGAGCTTTGAATTTCCTTGGAGGCTTTGTGTGGCACTTCATTGTTTACATCATGTAGATTCTTGTTTAGAAGGTTAAAATATTGTCAGATAGTTGATTTTAGAACATTTTTTCCCTATCTTTCTTGCGACTTCTTTTTGTTTAAAGATTGATTGGGAAAACAAATGCTTATTCCTCAGCTACAGGTCCACAAGCATAAGAATAAAATTATTCCTTTTAAAAGATGGAAGCTAATTCAGCCACATTCCTCCCACACAAATCACAGCATGTAAAGTAATGAGAAGTGACAAGAGCTTTTACTCTTCTCCACTCATTGGATTCCTTTACTGTTTTGTCTAAGCTTTAGGACTGCAGCATATAACAGTAGACAAAGCTGCTCTGCAGTGTCCTGAGTGGTTGCAGCACTTTCAGTCATCTATTGCAAAAGCTTTTCTTGTCTCTTCTCTAATAACCCACAATACAAGCCCCAAAACATTGATTTTTTAGTCAGTAGAAGAGGGAGAAATAAGAAAAGCTTTTGTAATTGTACATTTGATTCTGGAGTATTCAAATCATGACTGAGGATATTCATAGAATCATAGAATGTTAAGGGGTTGGAATGAAGATCATCTAGTCCCAACTCCCCCTGCCCTGGGCATGGACACCTCCCACCACACCAGGTTGTTCAAGGCTTTATCCAATCTGGCTTTGAACACTGCCAGGGTTGGGCCAGCCACAACCTCCCTGGGCAACCTGTGTCAGTGTCTCACCACCCTCACATGAAAAAACCTTCCTAATATCTAAATTTCCTTCTTTTAATTTATCCCCATTGCTCTTTGTCCCATCACTACAATACCTAACAAAGAGTCCCTCTGCAGCTTCCCTGTAGCCCCTTCGGTCCTGGAAAGTTGGTATGAGGTCTCCACACAACCTTCTCTTCTCCAGGCTGAACAGCTTGTCTTCACAGGGAAGATGCTCCAGTACTCTTACCAGCTTTGTGTCCCTCCTCTGGACTTGCTCCAACAGTTCCATGTCCTTATGCTGGGGACACCAAAACTGTATGCAGTACTCCAGGTGGGGTCTCACAAGAGCACAGTAGAGAGAATCACTTCCTTTGCCCTGCTGACCACAATCCTTTGGATGCAGCCCAGGATTCTTCCCCTTTAGAATCAATCAATTGAGCAGGTGGCATTTGGGTAACCATAAACTAAAGCTTGGTCCTGCCAAATTCTTTTGCAAAAGGAAGTCCTCAAACAAAAATGTGTATATATAGACATCAATCCCTATGTATATTGTAATGAAAAGTTGTACTAGAATGGTTCTAACTGAGATTCCTCTAAACACGACTTTTTGTATGTGATAGCCACTGGATTTAGGAAGTACTTTTCCACTGCCATGATACAGTGATGATGATATAATATCCCCGTTATGATACTTAAAGTCACAAAATTAATGGCTTAGATGATCGTTGCATGGACCAAGGTATTGTAGTATTTGAGTGTCAGTTGTTTTTTGCCAGCCTTAACATGAAATGTGAGAGCTGCCTTTGCACCTGACAGCTTGCATTTGTGTTTGAAACTTCTGGGATCCACTAAAGGATGCCTTTAAATGGAATATACTGGGACTCTGAGCAGCCTGGTCTAGTGGAAGGTGTCCCTGCCCATGGGAGGGGGAGGGAACAAGCTGGTCTTTAAGGTCCCTTCCAACCCTCACCATTCTGGGATTCTATAATTCTAAATATTTATGTGAATTTAGACTTCTGGAAAAAATAGCTTAAAGCTCAGTAGAATTAGCTTTTGCTAGGTATTTGGGTGTCTATGTCTTGGTTTTCATCATTTTGGCAAAATTAGGTATGAAAAACAGAACTAATGTAGGTCTAGCAGGTAGTTGGTAAAAGACATTTTTCTGCCATCTCTGAATAGTTTGATTAGCAGCACTTACTGTTTTGAAAAACATCAGTCGAAATTTGTAAATTCCAAGAGATTCCTGAGTATAGTATATGAGAATTAGGGAGGTCCATGAGCCCTTCACAACCTGTGATATCAAAGCTTTTTTGAAGTGGTCATTGCTTCAGCTCAAAGGATGGTGAAGCTCTAAATGGCAGGTTATATTATTTTTTTTTAGTAGAAACAGGATGTCTTAAAGCCTTCTGTAATTAACTGTATAAACCAAGATATGCATCTTTCAGACTTTGTTCTGGGGGGCAGTATGGGTTTTTTCCACTTCTCTTGCTTTCCTAAGTGGCTCAAAATAATTAAAGCAAATCCAGATGTGTTTTATTGAGTCAAGGAGCATCTCATTTCCTCGCTGAATTTACCTGAGCGTGTATCCAACTGGGTAATGGAAAATAATGAGTTAGCAATATTAGAGGTTTTTCTCTGCTGCCCAAGTAGGTCTTATTGCCTACCTAATGCTGTGCCTAAACATTTTTTAATATGAGGTTTAATTACTTCTTTTTGGTGAAAGATTTTGGGGGTTTATAGTTTGGTTTTCTTATTTAATTGCTTGGAATGTGTCTTAAACTGGTTTCCCATTTCTGAAGAGCTGAACAGCAGTAACCTTTGAAATAGGGTTTGTCTTTACCCACACAAGCAGTTCAGTGTCTGCTGACTGAAGTGAAACATCTGTGCTTTTAGTATCTTGAAAAAAAAAAAGGGGTCATTATCTGCAGTAATTGTGTTATTCCAAAAGGGAATCTGTGGCCTCTTCCCTGATCCTTCCTTTTATGTTTTGTAAAATGGATTAGCTGCTGGCCCCTCTCAGCTTTGTGAAATGCTTAGAGTATGAAAACATAGAGTTAGGTATGTAAGAAAAACATCTTTTACAACTCTTTGCCTTTGCTTCCACAGAGATACCACACCCCACCGCGATCCCGATCGTGTTCCGAATCCGACGATGATGAGAGCAGCGAGACTCCTCCTCACTGGAAAGAGGAGATGCAGAGGTTGAGGACATACCGACCACCCAGTGGGGAAAAGTGGAGTAAAGGAGATAAGTAAGATCGTTGTTACAAATGTGAAATATCTTGGGTTTTTTAAAGCTCTGATGTATCAGGATGAGAGGAAATGGCTTCAAGTTTTTTCAAGGGAGGTTTAGGTTGAATCTTAGGATAGATTTTTCCACAGAAGGGGTTGTAAAACTTTGGAACAGGCCACCCAGGGAACTGGTGGAGTCACCATCCCTGGGAGTGTTCAGAAAACATGTGGATGTGGCACTTGAGGATATGGTTTACTGGTGAAAATGGTGGTGCTGGTTGACAGTTGGACTTCATGGTCTTAAAGGTCTTTTCCAACCTTAACAATTCAGTGATTTCCTTTAGCCTCAAACTGGGGTTTATGGTTTCTTTGTAGACCAAATAAGACAATCAAATCCCCCAACCCCTTATTGTGCTAGTTACATGTTTTTTCTGCAGTTGCAAACTGTGTGATGGATGAAGCCAACTCTCCAGAATTTTTAAATCACTTGATACCTGGCAGAGTTCAAGAAGCACTTGGGCAATGCTGTCAGAGACAGGGTGGGATTCTCGGGGCTGTCCTGTGCAGGGCCAAGAGTTGGACTCAATGGTTCTTGTTGGACTCCTGATTCTTTCAAATCAGGATATTATGTGACAGTAAATAAGAGCTTCTATCCAAGTATGATAGATAAACCTCAAAGGAAAACTGTAAAATATTGCATATAACCAATATTGAATAAATGCAGATGTTTATGATGATTCTTCTTTATATACTGAGATGTTTTAAAATTTGTATTTAAATGTGGTTTAAGAATCTTACAGTTGCAGAGGTCAAAGTCCTGTGGAATGTGGTAATTAAAACATTAAATATCTTTACACGGGTTCTACAAGATGCAAAATTTGCTGATGTAGGCTGATTATTTGTTAGAGAGAAATAACTCTTGATAGTGATGGACTTCCATATCTTGAAATGAGTGTGAGAAGCTCAGTCAGAAGGCAATTGGTACTACAGTGTTTGTGTGTGTTAGGGTTTTTGTTAAACTTAATTGCAGTGGAGGTATGGAAAATACTTAGATTATCTGAAGTTTTTTTAAGAATTTCCACTTAGTTTGGGGCTTGTTTGTTTGTTTTCCAGGTTGAGTGACCCATGTACAAGCAGATGGGATGAAAGAAGTGCATCCCGGAGATCCAGGTCTTGGTCACATAACGGTTATGCTGATCTGGGTACTGCAAGGTACTCCAGCCGTCACAAGAAGCACAGAAAGGAGAAAAAGAAGGTGAAGCATAAAAAGAAATCTAAAAAGCAGAAGCATTTCAAGAAGCACAAGCAGACGAAGAAAAAGAAAACATCAGTGTCGTCGGATGTAGAATCTTCTCATTCCTTTCACAGGAGGAGAAAATCATCTTGTGATCGGGAGAGGAAATCTCGTTCTTCTTCGTTGTCTTCTAGGCGTTCATCCAGAAGAGACTGGTCTAAATCTGACAAGGAAGACCAAAGCTCATCATCTTTATCAAGCAGAGGGTCTCGGTCATACTACAGGTCCAGATCTAGATCTAGGTCTAAATCAAGATCTTACTCCCGAAGAAGTTCTAGGTCAAGATCACCCTCTAAATCATCGCGTTCTCGAAGCAGGTCCAGGTCAAGCTCCAACCCTAGGCAGCAAAAGACTGTTCCCAATTCCCCACGAAGTACTTCAACAAGATTAAATGACAGTAAGTTGACAAAGACTGCTGAGCCTGTCCGAGCAGTTATCCTGCCGTGTGACAAAGTTGTCGTACCACCGGTTGTCCCAGAGAGCCTCCCTGTTATACCCTTAAGTGACAGTCCACCTCCTTCCAGGTGGAAACCTGGGCAGAAGCCGTGGAAGCCATCATATGAGCGAATTCAGGAAATGAAAGCTAAAACATCCCATCTAATTCCCACCCAAACTAATTACAGCTTAGTGGTTGTTAAAGAGACCAACACCTCTTCGTCATATCGTAAGCGGGAAAGGAGTTCAGAGAGTGACCGGAGCTGTTATTCCAAAGGCCGTAGCGACAGGAGCTCGGAGAGTTGGCCAAGATCAAGGAGCAGGTCCTCTCGCAGTCGGTCCTACTCAAGGTCTTACACAAGATCGAGAAGTCCATCAAGCTCCAGGACAAAATCCCATTCTTCTGGCAGATCACCATCACCAGGTAAATACCACAGTGACAGGTCAGGGTATAGTGAGTCAACATCATCTTACTCCCTCAGCGATGATGATAGGCATAGGAACAAAAGAAAATCCACATCCAGTGATCCCAAAGTTCGAGGCCTCAAACTGAGGCAGGAAACAAGCTCTGAAAGTACTTTGCCTTGTAAGCATCCCAAAGACTACGATGAGTCTTCTCAAGGATTGAAAGAGAGTGACAGCTTGTCATCTTCAGACTTCTCCACAGACAGTGAGCGCTCTGCCAGAGCCAAGGCAGGCCGAGGAAAAGAAAGTCGTTTTCCAGCAGATGGAGGTACTCAGAAACAGGATAAAAATAGCTTGAGTTCTGAGAGAAGGGAGGAGAAATCCAGGGGTGAGCGTGATTCTGACCATGCCAAGAGGAAATCAGGGAAGGAGAAATCTTCAGAGCAACCTAGAGGTGGTGCAAAAACTAAACGAAAATCCTACTCAGGGAGTAAATGGGACTCAGAGTCGAATTCTGAAAGAGGAGAGGTGAGGCGCAGCAGGGGGGATTCCAGACCCTCCTCTAGTAAGGAAGAAGGAGAGGCCACGTCAGGGTCTGATGCAGAGTTTAGTGTTCCCAAAAGGATTAAAAAACAATCCAATTCCTCAGAAGGCTTTTTGGATTCTGATTGTACGTGGAAGACAAGCAAACAGTTGTCATCATCTGAATCTGAGAGTTCCTGTTCGAGCTCAGCAAACATTCGAGGCAAGTCAAAGAAACACAAACATGGGTTGAAAAAGGCTCTTAAAAAATCTCATTCAAAAAAAGCAAAAGAGAAATCAAAAGGGAAAAAGGAGAAAAAGCACAAAGTCCAGAAAAGAAAAGAACTGTTTCACTGGCAGCCACCCTTGGAGTTTGGTGAAGAGGAGGATGATGAGATAAATGAAAAGCCGGTTACCAAGGATGATAAAAAAGAAAAGCAGCTTAGCAGGGACATACAGGATAAAAAACAAGTTTATGAAAAGGCTGAAATAGTCACAGATAAAGTGGGAAATGGTGACAAGTCTTCTGTAGATGAAAACCTCTTAGATAAAAACACCACATGTGGGGCCTCCCCAGATCGCAGCAGCCTTAAAGAGAGCAGTGGAACAAGTACTTCCACCAGTGTTTTAAACTCAGGAATAATTGTGGCTGTCTGCAAGAATGAGGTGAATCAAGCTGAAGAAAGTAATCAGAACGGATTGGAAGATGTTATTCAGACAGATGACAACATGGAGATCTGTACTCCAGATCGTAACTCACCGGGGAAGGTCGATGTGGACATTTTGTCTCCTGTTATTTTCACTGCTAAACCTCAGGCTCTAAGTGCTGAGATAAAAAAAGAGCTCCAGGTTGAACCCTCTGAGCAAGATGCTGTCAAACTAGGAAACAACATTATAGACTTAATTAATATCAAAGATGAAAAAGAAACAGGAAGGCAAGAAAATAACTCTGTCCCTATGTCCAGTGCTGAGGACTGTGGTGTCAAAAGTCAAATTACTGAAAATACGCTAAGCAATATGATAGACAATAAATGGAAACCCTTGCAAGGAGTTGGTAACTTACAGCCAGCCACAATTAGTACAGCCACAGAGGTTAAGAGTGTAGCAGCAGCACCAGAGCCTAAACCAGCAGGTTTAAGAATTGAAATTAAAGCTAAGAATAAAGTAAGGCCTGGATCTCTCTTCGATGAAGTTAGGAAAACAGCTCGGCTGAACCGGCGGCCAAGGAACCAGGAAAGCTCCAGTGAGGAAGAATCTCCAAGCAGAGATGACAATAGCCCATCCAGGAGTCTCAGCAGGTCACGGAGTAAATCTGAGTCTAAATCCAGACACAGAACAAGGTCCTTATCTTACAGTCACTCAAGAAGTCGATCCCGAAGTTCTACGTACTCATACAGGTAAGAGGTTTGTGCTCCTCCACAGCCTGATGTAGGAACTTGGAGGTTCTGATCTTTTTAAGGCATGTTTTAATTTTTCAACTCAGGTTTTTCTTCTGAACAGCAATGTATCAGAGTCATAGAGTGGTTTGAGTTGGAAAGGCCTGCAAAGGCCATCTCATTCCAGCCCGGCTGCCATGGGCAGGAATACCTTCCACTAGCCTAAGTTGCTCCAAGCCCCATCCAACTTGGCCTGGAACACTTCCAGGGATGGGGCAGCCACAGCTTCTTTGGGCAACCTGTGCCAGTGCCTCCCCACCCTCATAGGGAAGAACTTCTTCCTAGTATCCCATCTATCCCTACCCTCTGGCAGTGGGAAGCCATTCTCCCTTGTCCTGTCACTGTTCTCCCTTGTTCTGTCACTACAAGACCTTGTCCAAAGTCCCTATCCTGCAGCCCTGTTAGGCACTGGAAGGCAGTGTAAGCTCTCCCTGGAGCTTTCTTTTCTCCTTGCTGAGCACCCCCAGCTCTCTCAGCCTGGCTCCAGGGCAGAGATACTCCAGCCTTGTGAGCAACTTAGTGGCTCTGTCATTTAGCCAGTATGGAATCATTTAGCAAATATGGAACAAATATTTTGCTTGAAAGATAAACATTTATAATGTTGTTTTGCTTCCCATTTTCTGCTGCTTTTCACTTCAGTTATATTTTCTGTCATTGTTCATTGTAGGTCTAGAAGCTACTCCAGAAGCCGAAGCAGAGGTTGGTACAGTAGAGATCGGTCAAGAAGTCGAAGTAGTTCTTACCACAGTTACAAGAGTCGTAGGTAAGTTAGTCTAATTGAGGATAATGCAAAGCATGTTGTTCTCCTCTTGCTCCTCCTCTCCCCCTACTCTCTTCAGCACTTGGGGTTTTTTTAATTGACTAAAAATATCTCTGTGCTTTCATTTTTATCAGTCGAAGCTATAGTAGAAGTCGATCCAGAAGTAGTTCTTATGGTCATCACAGTCGATCCAGGTATGGATTATATATACTTGATATAAACTGCAATAAATGTACTTACTACAATATAACTTGGTGTAAGAATACTTTAATTTGTATTTCTTTAAAATAGACTTTAATATATTATTATTTGATACTATTATATATCATGTAAGCGATATAATTTGTTCTACATGCTACAATATAAATGCATATACAAGTACACATTTTTTAATAAGAATGCCTCTAAAGAATATCTTAATTTCATAGTATTATGGAATGGTTTGGGTTGGAAGGGGCCTTAAAGATGATTCAACCCCCTGCCATGGGCAGGGACACCTTTCACTAGACCAGGTTGCTCCAAGCCCCATCCAACCTGGCCTGGAACACTTCCAGGGACCGGTGGGACTTAAAACATTGTAAATAGTGTCATGGTAGCAACTTGAGTCAAAGCAAAATCAACATAAGACAGTTTCAAAAGCTGAAAATAATTAAATCGTTCTTGTTACTGCAGTTGTAGGTGATGAGATAAGAAATAGTGAACACATTTCCCTTTATTGTTAAAATAAAACTGAGTTATAAATGGAATCAGTTGGTTGCTTGTTTTCAGAATTATTAGCAAACAAGATTTTTACTGCATCTACAATTTGTAGAGAAAACAAAACTTTCATTGCTTAGTAGGTCTTCTCTAGGGTAATAAATTTGAGATTTTACTGTTGTTTTGAAGATAATTGTTGAAACTGTTAAAAAGCACAAAATTACTGTTCGCCACATCCTTCCAGAGTAACTTCTGTACAGCCACTCGTCTCTGTATGGAAATGTTCTTAAAACCTGTGTTTAAAAGAGCATTTTAGACCACGAAATTGTAAATTTACAGTTACTTTCTTTTCCATTTAAAGTAGGTCCTACACATATGATAGCTACTACAGCAGGAGTCGGAGTAGGAGTAAAAGGAGTGACAGCTATCGGAGGTCCAGGAGCTACGATCGGAGATCCAGGTATGGCCTTGCTGGCAGCACTTGGACACTACTTATGGAAAAGAATTCCCTAAATACATACTTAGTGTTCATGAAGGCTAAAAGGTTCCCTCACAGCATAAAAAGTAAGTTTGTACCAAAAGCAATAATTAAAACCAGTTAAAATTAGAGCAAGTAAGGACCTCAGAAATTATGCCATAGTAATATGAGGGTGGGGAAGAAATTAGAATAAGAAAGGTCTGAGAAGTCTTCAGTTTGCTGTATGTATGGAATCAAAATAAGCACATTTTCCTAGGGAAGTGGTGAAGTCATCATCCCTGGAAATATTCAAACACACTTGAGGACATAGTTTAATGGTAAAGGCAGCGGTGGTGCTGGACTGATGGTTGGACTTGGTGATCTTGGAGGTCTTTTCCAACCTTAATGATTCCATAATTTGGAGGTTTCTTCTTAATTTTAAATGTTCCTAAAAACTACTCCAGAAAGTAGCTCTCAAGATCTGAATCAAGTGCTCTGTGATGGATTTAAAGCTGCCTCTGGTATGCAAAGAATTCCATTGGATGGTAAGTTCTTTCTGGTTGAACTACAAAAGCTGATTTAAACCAGTCTGAAAGGGAAATTAAAAATTACATTGTAATCCAGATGTAATTTTAAACTTTCTAGTACATATTTGGAAGAATATTACCTGCAAATATGATGAATTTAGGATAAATTTTACTTTACTCAGCCCAAGGAAATTACATAGGTGTAAGTGAGCACATTTCACAGATCAGAGGTGGAACAGGAGATACAGCGAGATACAAACAGATTTACTATCAGTGATGATTTGTTTTATCCCTTTTATATGTCCCTATTAGTCATAAATTATATAGGTCTCTAAGACTGCTCTAATTTTCATCCTCTGCTCTCCGCATACTCATTTTTTAACAAATTTATATCAACTCTTAATGGACTTTGCTCTCACCCATTTCCCCAAGACAACTTTCATCTTGTGTTTGAGAGGAAATTAACGAGATAAATGAAGAATGTGGAAATAAACTTGCAAAATCATTGGGTTACTATGTTGAGAAGCTTCAAAGAAACAATGTTGGATTAGGCTCTGCTCACCTTTCCTATAGAAAGCTTTTCTCACAGGCAGGAGGCTGGAGAAACCTCTCATGAAAGCTTATTCTGTGTAATATGGATACGTCCTGTGGGTTGTCTGAAACCATCTGGACTCTATCTTGAACTTGGAATTCTTCTGGATAAACCAAAACACTTTTAAATAAAAATTTCCACACTTCAGACACACACAGACTTCTGGTGTGGTTCTGAGGCCTAATGAAGACTCTTCTTCAAACAAGAAAATGCCATATATCAAGCAAGGATTTGTGAAATCAGCTTAGCTGAGATATGCTGGCAAGATAAAATGGGATTTATTAGGATATACTTCTCAGTGAGCTATTAGTATGTATTAAAATGTTCATTTTGGGTTTTTTTTTTTAGCTATAACAGAGAAAGCAAGATATTCCAAACACAGTTTGACTTGAGTTACTCAGGTTTTCCTCCATGTTAAGTTAATAATTATTTCAATTTTGAGTATCCTTTAATGAATACTTCAGTGACAAGAAATCCAACTCTGAACAAGCCTTTTTGTGGGTTTTCTTATCTGTGTCTGTCTTGATATTTTTTTGACATGATGCAATTTTGAATTTGAAGCTCAAACTACAGTTTTTGATGCATTTTCATCTCCTCTTTGCAGATCTTATGGCTCTGACAGCGAAAGCGATCGCAGTTACTCCAACAACCGAAGTCCCAGTGAGAGCAGCAGATACAGCTGAAAACATTTTGAGGATGGAAACTGTATTTCATCTTTTTTTTCAGTGTTATGTTAAAAGAAAACCTGTTTCGACAGTGTCACAAGTGAAGGTGTTTGCTGAATTAGCTGAAACTTGAGCATTTCCCAGTGAACTCACTTGACTCTGTACCTGCAGAGAGAAGGACTGAGCTCAACAGCTGAGTTTATTTTATAATTTTTTATGTCAAATGCAACTTTTACAATATAATAATTAAAAACAAAGATCAGGTTTATTTCCTTGAATTAGCTTTTCCAAGCCATGAAATTTAGATGAGTTGCTGCCACCACTTTTCTAGGTGCAGCAGTCAGTACTGTCTTTGAGTCTGTTTATAAACACCTTTAGGACTTTCTGCCTGTTCATAGGAATTCTGTGCTAGCAACTATTAAACTGTGAAGTCAATTTCCTATCAAGGCTGCCGTTTCTAGTCTGTGCAAATGCTCTTTTTAATCCTGGAAGCTGAGTTCTGTGCTGTCTGGTTTGTGGATTCTTGCATTCTATACAGGATAGAGGTGATGAAAACAAAGCCTGGCCACACTGTCTTAATTCTTCCTGAACTGAGAGGTTCTGGAATCCTGCTGGAAAAGGTGAGGTGATACACAGTGGGAATTGTCAAACCGACAAGCAGTGAGAAAAAAATGTGATTAATGAGTTTTGAGCTGAATATCCAACTTGTCTAAACTTTTTATGTTGCAAAAAGGCAATTTGTGATAAACAGCAATGCCCTGAAAAGGCTAAAGGAGTGCTTCTTAAACATTTCTTGCCTTTCATTTCAGTTCCTATTACAGTGCTTGGCATCCTTCAATACATTTTGAATGTTGGAAACCATTGAGTGTATCATGAGTTTGTTCAAAACCTTTCTTAAAACACTGACATGATAATTCCTTGAGAGAACCAGGATGGTTCCTTTATAAAATGCCTGGAGCTGTATCCCATCTGCCATAGGGAATATCAGCAATTGATATTGCAGATATTGAACTCTAGATTGTTAAAGTGATAGGATGACAAAAATCCTTGGATGCCTGATAAAAAAGTACAGACAATACTTTCCAAATGAAGTTTAATACCAAAACCAACTCCATGTTACAAGTAAATGATTTGCAAAAAATAAATAGATTTAAGCTGAAGACCATTGAGTAATTTTTGCAATGTTCTGATTTCAAATAATTTGTCAAGTTTTTCAGGGTTGAGAAAGTTGTGTACTGAGAACCAGATTTTAATGGCATAATGTAACCTGAAAATTGGGATCTGTGGTGACTAAACAGACTAACATTGCTTAATTAGAGCTACTGAGCACTGTTGTATCATAATAGGTTTCATTACTTACTGACTTTATGTAATATCTGGAGAGGTTTTCATTTTCTCAAATGTTTTCAAATATTGGAATTTTTTTTAAAGTCTCATCAGGACGCAACAGCTTTGGAAATTAAGTGGTAATTTCTCACTTAGGCATCACTTCATTTTCTCTTTGATTGAATTAAGTTATCCCAAATTAGATATTTTTTTGTGTGTACACTTGTGAAACGTGAGAAGCAAGTTCAAAGGGAAGTTTGCAGACTGTGCTGATGTCCTCCATTTATGGCCATCAGCAGCTTAAGATGATGTTTGTACACATGTTCCTGAAACTGAATTTGCTACAGAGGTTTTTCACTTTTCTAGAAAAGCACAAAAGTCTGGTCTTAGATGATTCCTACTCTTGTAGTTCACTGACAAAGTGTGTGCATGGAATCCTTTCCAATCACTGTTTTGTAACATTCTTATGCTTTTTAACATTAAATATATTTATTACTCAAGTCAGGAAACATTTACAAACAGGTTTCTAACAGCAGCAGCCACCTGAGTCCTGAACTAATATTTCATTCATAGAATCATGGAGTGTTAAGGGATTGGAATGGACCTTAAAGATCATCTAGTCTCACCTCCCTGCCCTTGGCAGGGACACCTCCCACCAGAGCAGGTTGCTCAAGGCTTTATCCAACCTGGCTCTGCACACTGCCAGAGTTGGGGAAGCCACAGCCTCCCCTGTGTAACCTGTGCCAGTGTCTCACCCCCCTCACAGGAAAATACTTCTTCCTAATATCTAATTAAATTTCCCTCTTTCAATTTATACCCATTGTTCCTTGTCCTGTCACTACAGTTCCTAACAAAGAGTCCCTCTCCAGCTTCCTTACAGGCCCCTTCAGATCCTGGAAGGTTGCTATGAGGTCCCCACATAACCTTCTCCTCTCCAGGCTGAACAGCCCCAAATTTCTCAGCCTGTCTTCATAGGGAAGGTGCTCCAGTCCTCCTATGGGCTTTGTGTCCCTACTTTGTACTTGCTACAACAGCTCCATGTCCTTATGCTGGGGACACCAGAACTGTGTGCAGTACTCCAGGTGGGGTCTCGCAAGAGCCGAGAGGGAGAGTCACCTTATTTGATCTGCTGTCTACACTCCTTTGGATGCAGCCTGGGGCATGGTTGGTTTCTGGGCTGCCACTGCTCATGGTGAGTTTTTTACCAATCCTCACCCCAAGTCCTTCTCCCAGGCCTGCTCTCAATGACTTCTCCACCCAACATTTCTCTGACCCTGGAGTTAGGACCTTATGCTTGTCTTTGTTGAACTTCATGAGGTTTGCACTGGCCCGCCTCTGCAGCCTGTCAAGGTCCCTCTGGATGGCACATCCCTTCCCTCCAGTGTGTGACTGCACCACACAATTGGTGTCACTGGTGAACTTGCTGAGGGAGCACTGAACCCACTCTCCATGTTGCTGACAAAGATGTTGAACAGTGTTGGCCCCAACACTGACCCCTGAGGGCCACCACTCGTCACGAGTCTCCACATAGACAATGAGCCATTGACCACAGCTCTTTGCTTCCAACTGTCCAGGCTGTTCTTTTTCCACCAAGTGGTCCATCCATCAAATCCAGGTCTCTCCAGTTTAGAGACAAGGATGTCATGCAGGACAGTGTCAAATGCTTTGCATAAGTCCAGGCAGACAATGTCAGTTGCTCTGCCCCTATCCACCAGTACTGTTACCAAATCATAAAGAGGATCACCATATTTTTCAGCCACAATTTGCCCTTTGTAAATCCATGTTGGCTGTTACCAATCACCTCCCTGTATTCCTTGTGCCTTAGCCTAGTTTCCAGGAGAATCTGCTACTTGATCTTGCCTGGCACAGAGGTGACACTGACTGGTCTGTGGTTCCTGGGTCTTCCACTAACCATATGGGTATTATGTTGCTCTTTGAGGATGTTACCTGACTGCCATGATTTTTCAAAATAATGGATAGGGGCTTAAGCAACTTCATCTGCAGCTCCTTCAGGACCTGCGGATGGATCTCATTGCATCCCATGGACTTGTGCCCATTCAGCTTCCTTAGATGGCCACAAACCTCATCCTCTCCTGCAATGGGCTCAGTCTTTGTTCCCCCAGTCCCTGCAGTTGCCTTTCTCAACTTGGGCAGCATGGCTGGAGCACTTGCTGTTGAAGGCTGAGGCATAGAATCATAGAATCAGCCAGGTTGGAAAAAGACCTCAGATCATGAAGTCCAACCTATGACTTAACACCACCACATCAACTAGACCATGGCACTATGTGCCATGTCCAGTCTCTAAGTCCTTTAACTCCTCCAGAAGTCGAGAATGTCAGCCTTCTCTCTCCCTGGGGTAGCCAGGTTGTCTGCCTCCTGGAGAGGGCCCACATTATCCCTTGTCTTTCTTTGGCTTGTAATGTATCTATAGAACCCCTTAATATTTGTTGCTGTTTCATGACTTTCAGTACAACTGTAACTTGGATTTCTCTTCCTGAGAAAATAGAACTAGAGGGTTAGAGGTGTAACAAAGTAGACAAATATAACCATTGCCATTCAGTACTTACTAGAGAATGAATTCCTCCAGAGTCACTTTATCATATTTCAGATCTGATTTGACTTCATATTTTTAAGACCAGGAAAAAGCAGTAGAAATACGGTCAATCAATTAATTATCAAAAATTACTGCACTGTCACTGAAGTATTTCATATCTTGAATTAAAGCTTTAAAAAGATTTTCCATCAGGTAGATGATTGGGGAGGGGATGAGGGAAGGATTTGGGGGTATTTTTACTTTGTGAGCTCTTAAGCTGTGCTTCAGATAGAAAATGTCCCCCGAGATGGTTTTCTAATGCTGGTCCATGTTTTTGCAATTTTGTTATTCCGAGGTAGTCCCTGTTTGTAAAATAAACTTTTGTACATATCTGCAAATGCTGTTTTCTCTACATCTGGAAAA
The DNA here is from genome assembly GCF_000695815.1 of Acanthisitta chloris. NCBI lineage: Eukaryota > Metazoa > Chordata > Aves > Passeriformes > Acanthisittidae > Acanthisitta > Acanthisitta chloris. Next base: position 17,062 of record NW_008670053.1, on the reverse strand, counting down.
ATCCAGTGCTGCTGGAGAGGAACAAGCAGGAAAATTAAAAATATACTTCTGTATCCACTTCTGTCCCTTTGCAAGGCTCAGGCACAAGTTGCCTTTCCTTTCCCTGACCTACATAGGGAATGATTCCTCAGCAGCTCTGCACCAGGTTTACATAATAGTCATTGGAGGAACAAATATTTTGAAATTTCCAAGTGATTTGAGGTCTCTCCATTTCCTCAAGAGATATAAAAGGTTCCTCTCCTTGGTGAAAAGATACACTTAACAGATCTCCACGGAAATCTCGAACTGGGCTGAGCTTAACCACTTTGCTAAATATTCTTTCCCAAATACACATTCCCACCTTGTTTCCGTAGCGTATTGGAAACATGGTATTTGTTCATGTCAGCAGATGTAGTGGCTCAGTGCACTAATCCATTAGTCTTTTAGACCTTCTGTTCCACAGAAACTGGATTTCATTGAAAGTACTGGCTCTGTCATAATGGAAAGACTAATTGCCTTTGTCTGAGGTGAAAAGGACAAGTGGAAGTGTTTCCTTGTTTGATTTTAGTCTCTAGCATGATCTGGTGAACCTGGCGTTTCCCTGACTTTGGAGTACTGCTTTTGCAGATGAGGCACAAGAAATCCTAGGCAGGAAAATCTGAATCTCCAGGTAATATGAGCTGTAGTGATGAAAGGTGTGAAAAGTGATAATTAATGTTGAAGGTGAACACGTACATCAAAGAGCAAAGTTGTGTAAGAAATGTTAGACAATCTCTGGGTCACACTGGAGGCTATAACATCTTGGTTTTCATTGAAGTTATAGAATGTTTCATGTTGGAAGAGACCTTAAAGACCATTTGGTTCCAACCCCTCTGCCATGGGCAGGGACACCTTCCACTAGCCCAGGCTTCTCCAAGCCCTATCCAGCCTGGCCTTGAACACTTCCAGGGATGGAGCAGCCACAGCTTCTTTGGACAACCTGTGCCAGTGCCTCATCACCTTCACAGGGAAGAATTTCTTCCCAATATCCCATCTCTCCCTACCCTCTGGCAGTGGGAAGCCTTTCTCCCTAATCCTGTCTCTCCAGGTCCTTGTCCAAAGTCCCTCCCCAGCTCTCTCGGAGCCCCTTTAGGCACTGGAAGGTGCCCTAAGGTCTTCCTGGAGCCTTCTCCAGGCTGAACACTCCCAGCTCTCCTAGCCTGTCTCTATAATAGAGGTGTTCCAGCCTTTGGAGCATCTTCATGTCCTCCCCTGGACCTGCTCCAGCAGCTCCACATCCTTCTTGTGCCAGAGGCCTGTGAGCTGGGTACAGCACTGCAGGTGGGGCCTCACCAGCACGTTGTAGAGGGGGAGAATCCCCTCCCTAACATGCTGTTAAGCGAGGTGGTCACCAACCTTTCTTTTAAGGAGCATAATATTGCTTTTTATGCTTCCAGAGCCATATTCCCTGCAGAATGGGGGATCACAAGGTCTGCACTCAGGTGCTGCAGACCTGCTGCTGTGGAGGTCACACTGTCACCTTGAGCCTACTCCAGCAGCAAGGCTGGAGGCAGGGCTGGAGCAGTGCCTGTTAAAAATAGAGTGGCTGACACCAGGTTATGTATCGCTCATTAGTGACATATTTGATTAAAACAAGTCTTAAATCCTGAATTATTGCTTAGGTATAAGTGATTTAATCAAGAATATGAAAGAAAAAGGACTTCTAAATGAGACTGGTCTGTAGGTCTTGGGTTGTTTTGGGAATAGGTTATCTACTGCACAGCACACAGCATAGTGTGCAATAGCTCTGTAGGAGCAAGTGTTGTCTCCAGTTGTAGGTGAGTGACTTGTCTCGAGTAAGGCAATATTAAATGAACCATTTGGCTCTCAAACAACTACTTATAAATCATGGATTTACAAAGCCATAGCATAAATACACTTTCCCTATGATATTGCCATGCCGAAAGATTTCCTTCCCACTCTATCACTCCCAAACAAGGGCTATTTGTGTCCTTGCACTTGAGGGGAAGCAGCATTTAAAGTGCTCTTTCCAAAGAACCCTGAGACTCTGACAGTGTATTAAATTTCTGTCGATGGCTTTGTGTGGTTGGTGGTGATCACACAGTTCGGAGCAGAGCACAGTACTGAGATGACCTTGAGCTGCACCCTGGAATCCCATCTGGTGTCATTTCCAAACAGAAAGCTGCCTGGGATTTAAATCATGAGAACATAAAGCTTTGCATGCTCCACCCCTACTTCACATCCATGTAAATAATTCTTTCTTAGGTGGTTATGAAACAGGAATGATTTTCCACCTGGTTTTAAAATGTTTCACTCTGGTAAATTATAGCTGTTTACAAATTATCCAAACAATTAAAGGGACCCAAGCTTGAATTTAATAATATCCATGTAATCCCTCTGAAGTAGATGGGATTGCATGCAGGAAACCAGATGGTCTGTGGCAGTTTTGGGGTGGTTTTTTAGTGAAGGTAATATTTCAAAGTGGATGCACAAAGAGGGAGTGGATGGGCATTAAGTTGATATTAATTGATATTTCTGGTAGAGTGTGTATCTGTCCTTAAAAGAGGATGCAGCCCAAGGAAACTGATCTCCTTACCCAAAGACACCCACAGCACTTCAAATCCTGAGTCCAGTTTTGGGGCCCTCACAACAAGAAAGACACTGAGGTGCTGGAGCATAAGTCTGATGGGGAGAGGCTGAAGGAGCTGGGGTGCTCAGCCTGGAGGAAAAAAGGCTCAGGGGACCTTCTCACTCTCCACAACTACCTGACAGGAGGTTGTAGCCAGGTGGGGGTCAGTCTTTTCTCCAAGGTAACAAGCAACAGGAGAAGAAAAGGCCTCGTGTTGCTCCAGGAGAGGTTTGGATTGGACATTAGGAAAACTTTCTTCAGCAAAAGGGTGGTCAAGGCATTGGAACAGGCTCCCTAGGGAAGTGGTGGTATCACCATTCCTGAAGGTGTTCAAAGCACATGTGGATGTGACACATGGTTTAATGGTGGACCTGGCAGCGCTGGGGGCATGGTTGGACTTAAATGATCTTAGAGCTCTTTTCCAGCCTTAGTGATTCTGGGATCCTAACATGGAGAGTTCTGAGCTCAACGCAGCTTGTGAACACTTGTAGCTCCCACCCTGCCATTATGTCCCAGTCCTGGCCTCAGGCTGCAAAATTCTGTAATTAATTCCTTCATTCAGCGAGGAAGGGGCTGCCCTCCCTCTTGGGCTTTCTTTTTCTTCCAGCTCATGGTACACCCTGTGAGGGAGGACAAGGAAAGGTCCTTCCTCTCTCCTAGGGCCTTGGCCACCCACTCAGGCAACATCTGCATAACTTCACCCTAGTGCATTTTGGCAAATAAGCCATGAAAAGCATGAGGAGGATTGGGAAGGCCCTTGGGAATGGGAGAGGGTAAGGATTACTGCACTTCCAGGAGAAACACCTGGCTCTTTTGGGAATGTATCAGTGAGATGAATCAATCAGCAGAAGCTCTTGGGTCTTCAAGTGCTGGTTGAAGAAGTATGTTTAAGGAAGAATGAAAAGCAAACCCAATACATTGAGAGGGTTAGACATTTGGCATAAAAAAATGTTTTTATCTTCTTTAAATCAGTGTAATTATGTCAATTTTAGGTATTTGTATTCACTGTCACAGAACTTAAAGGGAACGGGTGATAAGTGCTTCCCTGGCCAGCCTCCCTCCTCAGTGCCCCTTTCCCACTTGACATGGTCAAACCAATTGCCACTTGTTACAGATTAAACCAACTGACTGCCCAACATGCCCTGCCCTAGGAAAATACAGTCAAGCTGAGGGGCAGCCACAATATGGGAGAGAGGATTGCTGGTTTAGGTGGCCTGTGGACTCTGGCAGAGCAAGCTGCAAAGCTTTCCTTGTAGGAAAGCTGAGGTCCAACAAGAAAAGCAGCTCATCAGGGGTTATAACCAACTTCACAGAATCATAGAATGGTTTGGGTTGGAAGTGACCTTAAAGACAACGTAGTTCCAACCCCTGCCATGGGCAGGGACACCTCCCACTAGTCCAGATTGCTCCAAGCCCCATCCAACCTGACCTTGAACTTCCAGGCATGGGGCAGCCACAGCTTCTTTGGGCAACCTGTGCCAGTCCCTCACCACCCTCACAACCAAGAATTTCTTCCCAATATCCAATTTAACCCTGCCCTCTGTCAGTTTAAAGCCATTTCCTCTTGTCCTGTCACTCCAGGGCCTTGTCCAAAGACCCCTCCAGCTCTCTCAGAGCCCCGTTAGGCACTGGAAGGTGCCCTAAGGTCTCCCTGTAGCTTTCTCTTCTCCAGGCTGAACAACCTCAACTCTCTCAGCCTGTCTCCACAGCTGAGGTGCTACTGCCTTCAGAGCATCTTTGTGGCCTCCTCTTGTCTCATTCCAACAGGTTCACATCCTTCTTATGCTGGTGGCCCCAGAGCTGGACATAGCACTGCAGGTGGGATCTTAGGAGAGCAGAGGAGAGTGGGAGAATCACCTGCCTTAACCTGCTGGTCACACTGCTTCATTTTGCTGAAATCTGCATCATCCTCTAGTGATGGTTTCTACCTTTAAGAGAAAGAACACTGGTGGTAGGGAATTCACATTTTTTTCTACTGCATTATGAAGTTTGACAATTTAATTCTGTGTCCCTAGCTCCTGTTTTGGGAGAAATTGAGAGCAATGCTTCCCTAGTCACTTAATTTCACATGTTTTCAGTGTCTCCCCTGAAGGAACCAATCAGTCCCTGTTGTGTTCCATGAGCTGGGCTGCCCAGGTGTCCTCCACATGAGCTGCTGTTGTCACCTGTAGTCACTGGCACATAGCAGCTGCTGCTCTGCAAGCAGCATTGCTATCTGGCACTGAAGCTTGAGGAAAGGCTGAGAGAATTGGGATTGTTCAACCTGGAGAAGAGAAGGCTTCAGGGTGACCTAATTGTACCTTTCCAGTACCTGAAGGGAGCCTACAAGAAAGGAGGAGTGAGACTATTTGACCTGGAGTGGAGTGACAGGACAAGGGGGAATGGCTTCACACTGCCAGAGGTCAGCACTAGATCAGATATTAGGAATAAATTCTTCCCTGTGAGGGTGCTGAGGCACTGGCACAGAGAAGTAGTGGCTGCCCCATCCCTGGAAGTGTTCAAGGTCAGGTTGGATGGGGCTTGGAGCAAACTGGTCTAGTAGAAGGTGTCCCTGCCCATGACAGGGGGTGGAATTGGATGAGCTTTAAGGTTCCTTCCACAACTGAAAGTGTTCTATGATTCCATGAAAATTTTAGGGAACATGCTAGAAGTCTCATATTCCACTGGCTCTGCTGGCACCTACGTGGTTGAATGAATAGGAATGAATAGGAACAGCCCTCAGAGCTGCTTTGGTCACCTGTAGTCACTGGCACATAGCAGCTGCTGCTCTGCAAGCAGCATTGCTATCTGGCACTGAAGCTTGAGGAAAGGCTGAGAGAATTGGGATTGTTCAACCTGGAGAAGAGAAGGCTTCAGGGTGACCTAATTGTACCTTTCCAGTACCTGAAGGGAGCCTACAAGAAAGGAGGAGTGAGACTATTTACAAGGACCTGGAGTGACAGGACAAGGGGGAATGGCTTCACACTGCCAGAGGTCAGCACTAGATCAGATATTAGGAATAAATTCTTCCCTGTGAGGGTGCTGAGGCACTGGCACAGAGAAGTAGTGGCTGCCCCATCCCTGGAAGTGTTCAAGGTCAGGTTGGATGGGGCTTGGAGCAAACTGGTCTAGTAGAAGGTGTCCCTGCCCATGACAGGGGGTGGAATTGGATGAGCTTTAAGGTTCCTTCCACAACTGAAAGTGTTCTATGATTCCATGAAAATTTTAGGGAACATGCTAGAAGTCTCATATTCCACTGGCTCTGCTGGCACCTACGTGGTTGAATGAATAGGAATGAATAGGAACAGCCCTCAGTCCATAAGGTCCTGACTTTGGACCTTACCTCTCCCTTCTTCAAAAAATTAAATGTCTCCCTTGTGACTACAGTTGTTCATTCTAAGGAGCCAAAAAACCAAGGGAAAGTGAGGCTATAAAGTACTCAATGTTCTCATCTGTGGAGAGATGGTCTGGTGAGTGGGAGTGTTACTAAAGACTTTGAGAAGGACCTTGGTTGTGTCACCTGGGGCAGTTCTCTGCACCTGAGAACTCACAGGGGTGCTGTGAAGATGTGATTCCCTACTGGGCTTGGCAGGATTGGTCATTACAGAAGTGAGAGTCATCTAATTCACTCAGGAGTAGCAAATTTGGGAATATGAGCTCCTAACATCTCAACCCCAGGCTGCCTTGTTGCACCTCTGTGATCTGATGTTGTTTTAGGTTTCCTGAGTGTAGCAATACACCTCTGTTCTTTTTTTTCACCATTAAACTGGGAGAGAAAGAAAGACAAAACAAAATTATTTTGTTAAATCAAAAGCACTCCACATACCAAAAGTGCATATTGATGGAGAAATCCAGCTTTAGGGATGGATTTCCTATCAACTTCTTGCAGGAAACTGCATAGATCCCATGCCCATCTTTCACTTCTGCCAATAGCTTTGAACTGACACTTTTCAGAAGTTTGTGCCAGAGAATATGGCAAAAAGGGATCTTTACAGGCCTGCAGAGTTTCCTCCTTAGCATAGTCAGAATCAACTCTAGCTATATAAATTGCACTAGTTCGTATCCAACCTATCTGTAAAAAATTTTCAGGGCTGTGATTGAGCAGCTGAAGTGCCAAAACCAAAATTACCTCAACTATCCACACTATTAAAAAAAATAAAATATATATCTCCTGATGTTGAAACTAAAACTCCTTTTCTGCCACGTAAACCCATCTCTGCTTCTCACAGTTAGAGAGGAAGAGAACGATCTTTTTCCCTCTGCTTAAATCATAGAATCCCAGAATGGTTTGGGTTGGAAGTGACCTTAAAGACTACCTAGTTTCAACCACCCTGCCATGCACAGCGACACTTTCCACTAAACCAGGTCTGTCCAAGCACATCCAGCCTGGCCTTGAACACTTCTAGGGATGGGGCAGCCACAGCTTCTCTGGGCAACCTGTGCCAGTGCCTCATCACCCTCCCAAAAGAATTCCTTCCTAATATCCCATCTATCCCTGTCCTCTGGCAGTTTGAAGCCATTACCTCTTGTCCTATCATGACATGCCCTTGTAAATATTTAAGCAGAAGTAAAAAAGGCCACTCTAAATATTTGTAAAAGGTTTGGGCTAGTTCTTTCCCAAATCTGGTCTTCTCTGGACTAAATAACCCCAAGTCCTGTGCTTTTTGGGGAGGAATTTGAGGGGGTTGAGGTTGTTTTTGTTGTTTGTCTTTCAGCTTCTGAGATCTGGCCAACTCCTGGGCCCATAACCTCCCCAAATCACCATACCCATGAGGACAACATACTCCAACCAAGGATTTATGGTGCCACATGGATCTACAGCATCACTCCATGTGTCCTGCAGGCAGCGTTCACCTGTCCTTGCCTGTGTTTTGCTGCTTTTGCAACAGATCTACGTGACCTGCTCGTGTCCAGGCAGGGATGTGATGACTCTGCCTTCCCCTGCTGCATCCCTGCTCCCCCACTCCCTGCCCAGGCTGTGCTTTGCAGCTCAACTACTCTTACACAAGCAGCATTTTCCCTTTGTTTCTCCTAAATTGCAGCCTATTTTTTTTTCCAGGCTATTTCTCTACTGCGTCAAGATTGTTTTGAAGTTCCAGCCCATCCTCCAAAGTACTTCAAGTCCCTCCCGGCTTGGTATCATTTGCAGCTGTAAGAAGCAAATTTTCTATTCATGCAAGTAATTATTAAAAAAATATTTTGAGCAGTACCAGGCCTGGGACAGATCCCCAGGGAGTCCCAGGCTGTATATCTCTTCGGTTTCCCGGCGGATCATAAATAACTCCTCCAAGCAATGTTCCCTCCTTCCAGCACTGCTTTCCTCCAGCTTCGTGTCATCTGTCCCTGCCATCTTCCCTCTTGCAGCCACGCTGGGGCTGTAGGGACATGAGCAGGGGCTGGAATCTTAATTTAAGTTGAATTTCTGTTTGTTTGACTTGAGCTTCTGGATGTTGGGGCTTACAAAACCTTGGCTGAAGGTGCCAGTTGCCTGTTTTCCACAGTCACCCTCGGAGACTGTGTTTCTAAATCTCCCTGTAAATTTATCTTTGAAAAAATGAGTAATGGTGCACACTCTCTGAGGTTTCCACTCTAACACATCTCTTTAAAGCCTCCACTTCCTCCCTGTGACCTTAGAATCATAGAACAGCTTGGGTTGGAAGGGACCTTTAAAGGTCATCTAGTCCAACCCCTCTGCCATGGGTAGGGTGCATTCTCTGCTGAATATACCAGCACAAATACCAGCAGTTCATATTTTTCCTTAGCAATAACATAAATCAGACTATTTCTATGTGATCTTCACTCTGAATTTTTTTTGCTGTTTGAGGGATTATTTAACATGGCTTAGGCAGGGGAGGAAAATTCACTGTGCATTTTCTGTATATGAGAATTTACTGAATGTTTTCTTGTCTTTCACATTACCAATTTCATAGAATCCCAGAATGGTTTGGGTTGGAAGGGACCTTAAAGATAATCTAGTTCCAAACTCCTGGCATAGGTAGGGGCACCTTCAACTAGACCACGTTGCTCCAAGCCCCATCCAGCCTAGCCTAGAACACTTACAGGGATGGGGCATCAACAACTCCTCTGGACACTCCTATCATGATGGAAAGGTTCCTCATGGATTCCAGAGAGCTAAAAGCCAGAGGGGAGTGAAGAGGCTTGTAAATAATTGCAGTTCATGTGTATCTGTGTTGCAACTCCTGCATTTCTCCAGCAGTCTGAAAAATCACTCCCTTCCCAAGATTATCTGAAGGAAAAAAAAGTAAGAATCTGGTTTGCTCTAAGAAAACAAGTAAAAGGCAGGACTGGCATAGGGAGTTTGAAAGGTGGAACTTCATTTTGCTGTGCTGCATCCCTGAACAGAAACTCCTAGTTGGGGCAAAGTTTCCCATATTCCCTGAAGACTCTCTTGAATATAAATGCATCTCTGGGTATTTCCTGTAATTATTGATAATTATTTCAATCAAGATATCAATTTATAACTTCCTGAATAATGAAATGCTGCTTCTTACTGCATTATCCTTTGATATGCAAAGATGTCTTTGAACTGCAAGCCCCGTGCTGGGAAGTCCCATGCAGCTTTCACACCTGGCAAAGCCATCGCTGTGCTGCGAACCTGACTTGTGGGTGACACCAAAGCCCTTTGGAGCTGTCACAGGAATTCAGTCCTTGCTCCGCACAAGACTGCAGGAATTATTTAATGTGTGTTTTGGCTATGGATTGGATAAGGACTGAAGTTTATTCCTTCTAATTTATGAAGTCTAGAGGTGAGAAGCAGTAATACAAGTGCATTTCGCTGGATTTGGGGGCATCTTGTTCAGAAAATTGCCCTATTTTTACATAAGTTTATCAAGCCTATTAGTCTTCTCCAACAGCAACAGGAGATAATATTTCAAGACCAGGCTGAATGGGGCTTGGAACAACCTGGTCTAGTGGAACAGCCCATGGCAGAGGGTTGGAACTACATGATCTTCAAGGTCCCCTCCAACCCAAACCATTCTAGGATTCTATGATCTACTATTCATTTGAGCAATAGTCTTGCATTTACTGAATTAATTGCCTTCATGATTTGCTGCCCCTTGCTCCTGAGCTCCCAAGAACCTTCCCATCTCCAGACTGAAGGGTCCTGAGCTTGTCATCTCACCTCATAAACTGCTGCCCCATCCCACCAGTCATTTTAGTTGTTTTTTCTGCTTCTCCAACACCACTGTGCTCCTCTCAGAGATCAAGACTACACATAGTTATCAAAACATGGATGCATCAGGGTTTTCTGCAGCAGCAAAGTGATGCCTTGAGCACTTGATGTGCTCAGGGAAGGCTGAGAAATAACAATTTCTTGGCTTTTTTCAGCTGCCACCTTGAACATACCTTGGCCACATGCTGAGTGATTTCAGAGCTGCTGGTGGCAATCCAAGATCTCAGCTCCAGCTGCTGGTTTAAGCCTCAGCATAGCATAGCTTGGTTTAGACCTTTTACTTCCAGATGCTTTACTTTATGCATTGCTATACCAAAGCTCATTTGAAACTTTCTTCTCTCCTTTTTCTTTTTTTTGTTTTTTGTGAGAGCCTTTTGGAGTTTCTTGTCATCAGTGTGGCACTTGATCTTGGAAGAGCTCACCTGCAAATGTGGAGATGTAGGTCTGCTCTTACACCTCCAGATTGTGGATGAGGATTTTGAAAAAAAACCAACAGACTCAGTCTCTGGTGAACCATGCCATGGACTCATTTCTATCCTGAAAATCACAGAATCACAGAATCACTTAGATTGGAAAAGACTTCTGAGATCATCAAGTCCAACTTATGACCTAACACCACCACATCAGCTAGACCAGAGGACAAAGGGCCACATCCAGTCTCTCCTTAAACACCTCCAGGGTTGGTGACTCCACCACCTCCCTGGGCAGACCATTCCAGTGACCACTGAAAGCCTTCTTTTGTTTCCTCCCCTTTCACCAGTTTTTGAGCAACAAAAGGACCTTTCTCTAGTCCTGTGCAACTTAGTTTCTTTGCTGGTCCTGTCAAGGGATTTAAAAAAACCCAAAACAATATTAAAAAATACTTTGGTTTTCTCACTTAGAACACAAAATCCATGTGCTTTATCATGAAAAATGTTCCATTTTATTGAATTTGGTTTTGTCCAGTGCCCTGAACATAACAGGAGTTAAATTGTTCCTGCAGGAAAGCAGTAGCCAATAAAGGCTGGAGAAAGGCCTGGTGGGAGAATAAAAATATTTCTTTCCCCAAAATGTTGAAACTGCCAAGTCAAGTTGTTAATAGAGATTTTTTCTCCCATGCAACAGCAGTGAGGACAACTTGGCTTGGCTTGCTTGGCTTGGCTAGCTCAAAGTCTGCAGTGCACAGGCCTCAATCGTAAAACCTGCAGTTAAGTAACACTTTAAATAAGCCCTTTTCCACCCAAAATGAAGAAGTGCCAATGCTCTGTTCCTCTGCTGTAACTCATCCAAGGGACAGGCAGGACCAGCTCAAAACATAGGGTCATGTCAGCTGCTTATGATCTCCTCCCTTATAACACATGTAGATGACCCACCTGCCTCTTCCCTGGAAGTGTTCAAGGCCAGGCTGAATGGGGCTTGGATCAATCTGATCTAGCAGAAGGTGTCCCTGCCCATGGCAGGGGGGTTGGAACTATATGATCTTTAAGGTCCTTTCCAACCCAAACCATTCTATGATTCTATGAAATAATCCCCCCAGGGACCAGGGTTTGGTACCCAAGAAGTGTTTATTGATGTGGAGCAGCTGGGCAGATGTTTGGGCTGTGAAGGATATGCTCCAACGCGGGTCCCTGACAGCAGACCTGCTCCAGCATGGGCTCCTCTCCCCATGGATCCACAGGTCCTCCGCGAGCCTACTCCAGCATGGGCTTTCCATGGGGTCACAGCCAGCTTTGAGCATCCATGTGCTCTGGCATGGGCTGCAGATGGATCTCTGCTCCACCATGGATCTCCATGGGCTGCAGGAGCACAGCTGCCTCCAGGGCTGTGGACTGCACCACGGGCTGCAGCATAACCTCTGCTCCAGTGACTGGAGCACCTCTTTCTCCACTGACTTTGGGGTCTACAGGGCCGTTCTTACTCTTCTCTCTGGCAGCAGTTGCATAGGTTTTCTTTCCCACTTCCTAAATCTGTTACCCCAGTGGTACCACCACCATCATCAATGGCCTCAGCCTTGGCCAGCAATGGGTCCATCTTGGAGCTGGTTGCATTGGCTCCACTGGACATGGGGGAAGCTTCTGGCAGCTTCTCACTGAAGCCACCCCTGTAGCCCCCCATTACCAAAGCCTTGGCACCCAAACCCAATACACTTCTCCAAGCAATTTTCATTAATACTTGGACCTTTACGTTACTCTGCTGTAACTCAAAGGCTGTGAGTGAACTTCCTAATACTGGAATTACCATGTATAAAATTAAACCTGATTATTGCAAACAAGATCAGGAATCCAATAGGAGCTCCACTGAGAAATAAACCTGGCTGCTGCCAGATCCAGCAGATACCTGTGGGCAAACGAATTATTGGGTGCACGAAAAATACAGAAAATACAAATTCAGGAGCTTCACTGGACTTTCTGATGGGTCTGGATCTTACTTGTTTTGTGGATTACTCTCCTTGACTCAGTCAATTGGAGAAAAATAGTTATTCCTGGTGAAATCGTGTTTCCTCAAAAGGAAAATACGATCTGACATGGGATACAGTGACTTTTACAGCTTTTCCCACTCAGACAGCAAGATGCCAGGTCAGCCCAGGCTGTGATTTGCAGCAGTGGATGGATGGTCTTGGCACACACTGTCGTGTTCAAGAGTAGAGTAACGACACCTTCTCCCCCTTGGATCAGAGCCCGTGCACGGCACAGGGGAGGATAAACAGCAGGACAGCCACTGCTCCGCTGCCAGCAACTGCCTGTGGGAAGGAGACCATCCTCCACACCAGCTCAGGGGGCTTCACTCACATCCTCAGCCAACCTTTCTGAACCTGCTCCCCACACCATGATGTGAGGGTGTCACTTGAAACCAGCCAGCCCTGCCTTTTCTTTTAAAATGTATTATTTTTCCTCCCAGTTTGGAGGCAGAAGTGAGAAATCAAAGAGGGGAAAAAAAAAAGGGAAAAAAAAAAGCAAGGAGAATCGGGGTCAGCACGAAGCAGCAGTATTTCAGTCATCCTTTGAGAGCTTGTCTATACTCACACTGTGGGTGTTCTCCTTGCAAACACTAAGCAGGAGACGTTTTCCCTTAGTAGGACAGGCTCCCGCAACACGGCCCTCCTCGCCTGGCCATAAAAGGGCAGTGTTTTCTGCAGGACCCCCAGCTCCTCCAAAGGCTGTTGGGCTTTTGGGAAGGGGCCTGCCCCCTTGCATCCCGGCACTGCTTGCTTTGGACCTCACAACCCTCGTGTTAGCATTGTTTTGGCTCGTTTTTTTCTTGTGCCTTTTGTTTTGTCTCTCTCCTCCTCCTGCTCCTCTCAGGAGGCTGGAGGGAGAGAGGCCAGAGAGCCTCCAGGAATGTTCTTGCTTTTCCCTGTTTTTTGTTCTTTCTCTCTGTTTTGGCCTGGTTTGATCCCTTCTTTTCCATGATCCATATGACTGCTCAGAACACCAGCTGCTGAGTGAAAACCAGTTGCCAAGCCCATGATCTGTCCCTAAAGGGCTGACTATGTCCCCAGCCTCGGTCCTATGTCCCCTGGGAATCTGGAGGGCTCTTCCACCTCGTGCTCTACCCAAGGGCGTGCATGCTCTGGCATGTTGGGGTCTCAGTGCTGGTTCAGGAAGGGTGAACACCAAGGAAGACCATCTCATCATCTCCTGAACACCTCTTCATGGAACTTCCAGCCTACAGAAGATGCTCAGCAGAGCACAGCTGTTGCACTTAAAGCAGTGAATCCCAGGCAGGCAGAGCCAGTGAGAGCACATGGTACCACCTTGGAGATATCATTCCAGGTTCATTTGGCTCTTCATAGAATAATTTAGGTTGAAAAAGACCCTTATGTTCATCAAGTCCAACTGTTAACCCAGCATTGCCAAGTCCACCACTAAATCATGTCCCCAGGCGTCACACATATCATAAATACCTCCAGGTTCTTTCATGGTTCCTCACAAACTCCAAGCTCTCTGAGCTATTAGAGGGTGCCAGCTTTCTTTTTGTCCCTTGCCCTTGCTGACAGTTCTCTTGGAGAAGAAGGAAGCTATGGAAATGCAAATCAGAGGATCAGTTGTACCAGGGAAATACAAACCTCTCCTGCCTTTCCTAAACTTTTAACAGTATCTGTATTTTTGTAGCTCTGTTCTTTCATTGAAGACCTCCTGTGACCTTGGGGAGCCACTGGGTTACTATCTCATAGCCTACAGAGAGAAAGGAAGAGGTAAAGCTAGAGGATATATCCCTTTTCTGGGCACCACACTGCTGGAAAGAGGCAGGGAGGAGACCCAACACTTCTTCCATGTCAACAAGACTCCCTCCACATGCTTCTTGTTTACCAGTTTCTCCAGAACTTCATCTTGATGGAGAAACTGCTCCCTAACAGCAACTGAACTGAACTCCAGACCCCCAGATCCCTCAGTGGTGAGCGGGACCCTGTTAACCTTTCCTTGGTCATTCCCTTTTCCATGGTTGATGATGTAGTGCAAGATGTGGCAAAGCCATTTTCCAGCCCACAGCCTTCCAGAAAGACTTCAGGCCTTACAGATCTTTGTGTGAATGCACCAAGAGGTTGGACTTATACCCTTTCAGAAATGTCAGCAGCTGATGAAAAGAAGCTCCAATGAGAGATCAGTTGTCCACGTGCCCCATTAACCTTAACCTGTGTGGACACATCTTACGTCTCACCTTGCTTGGCCTTTGCACAGTGGAATGAGAAGCAGAAGAGCAGAAGAGGTGGTCTAAGTGGGTTAGGACAGCCCCTGAGCTGCATCAATCACACAGGAGACCAACTTGCCTGTCCTACACAATAAAGCCACTAAATCAGTTTGGGTGGGATCTCACCAAACTGAATTGGGTGGGATTTGCTCAGAGCGTCAGGAAGATGTCTCAGCAAACTCCCATGGGTGGTTGTGGCCATGAAACCACATGTTTCTGCTCTTAGGAATATAGCTGTAGTCACTCTTGTCAAATAAAGTGTTTCACCCAAGTGTCATTGGTTGTGCTGCTTCCAGGGCTTTTTCCCTTATGTTGGCAGCAGCTCCTCTCACATCAGGAAGGAAAAATACAGCTGGCAAAGACCAGGTCTCCATGTGAGAGGTGGGCTCAGCATTCTCCAAAAGGCATGGATCTCATGGTGAGTCCACCAGAGTGGTATCAACGTTTTGACCAACCCTGCCTGTGCCTGCAGACCTGTGTGCCTCAGAGCTATGAGGGCTCCAAGGTCTGGAGCTCCTGTGTCCTCTCTGCCACATCCATGAAGGTGCTGCAGGGACTTGGGCTCTGAAGCAGAGCTTAAATCCCTGGCTCCCACCTCCAACCTCATCTCACCCCCAGTACTGGCTGTGTGTCAGCCGTGTGTTTTCCAGGAGCTTATGTAGCTTTTGGAATAATTTCTAGGTTAGGAGACATGTTGGACAGGCCAAACACTCATCTCATGAAAAGCTTCTGATAAGGGAGAGGAGCTGGTGGCATCGGCCAGGAATTTTTTTCTATAGAGCAGAGCAGGGATGAGAGCAAGAAAGGGCATTAAAAAAAAGTGAAAAAATATAAACTGAACCCAGTGCAGGGAGGACGTGGCCACAGAGACGTTATGCAAAGAGCTGTACACATCTGGAAGAAGTTACTGCACACGGCAACCAAGGCAGAGTCTAAACAAGTGCAAGACATTACCACATGGATGTCTGCAGAAGGGAGTGGTTTGGGAAAGGAAAAGAGCTGGGAAGGTGGAATGAAGATGGAGCAGCCTGGGGGCTCTGGGGATGCCCCCAGCCCCATTGTTGCATGGCCAATGCCCTTCAGAGTCATTGTGCTTCTCTGCTGTTAGGGTGGTAGAAGGGAGACCATGTGCCCTTGATGTTTCAGATGGTGTCTGCAGGAATGATGGGGCAGAAATGGGTCTTGGAGGTGGTTACCATCCCGATGAGCCTCAGCTAGGTGCCTCATGGATGTTCTCCTTCCCTGGTGGAGCCCAGTGCTGAAGGGAGGAGCCTGTCCCAGTGTCAGTGGAAGTAGTGTGAGACTATGCATGGTGCCTTCCCAGACACCCTGGAGCTGCTCCAACTTTGCTCCCTTGGTCCCCAGCATGAAAATTTTTGGGGTACCCAGTTCTTGGCTGAGGCTGGTGGGTGCTGGGATGATAAAATCCATCCCCAACTTGGCTCTGGGGAGATCCAAGCGGCCCTGAAGGCAAAATAATGAAGCCCTGCTTTATTTTGGAGGTTGTTGAGGCCTTGCTGTGCCCCAATGATCCCATCCCAGGCCCTGAGGGGGTTTTAGAGAACCACTCTCCTAAAACTAAAAGTTCCTTAAATACCCTTCCAGTGGGGGATCCCCATTTCCCCAAACAGTGGGAGAGCATGCCAAAAATCCCCTTTCGTAACCAATCAATGTTACATCATGACTCCTCAAATTGGGGGTTTATGCCCCAAAAAGCCTTGGGGTGTTTTGTTGGGTTTGGGGAGGGAGAAAGGGGATGTGTGCCTCACTTTCCCTCCACAGCAGGATCCAGAGGATGCTCCCAATAAAGAGATGTGTCATAAACAACCCCTCCAAGTGTCTGGCAGTGGAGGATTCCCTTTTCTTCCAAATAGCAGGAGAACACCCCCAAAAATCCCATTTTAAAATAAAATTATGTAATGCCATGACACCCAAGATTTGGGTATTATGCCCCAAACGTTTTGGCATGTTTTTATTGGAGAGGGGGAGGGAGAGAGGAAGCTCTGTGTGCCTCAGTTTCCCCTCCCAGTGGGATCCAAAGGATGCTCCCAATAACCAAATGTGCCTTAAACATCCTTTCCATGTGTCTCTGGCAGGAGGGGAACCCCTTTTCCTCCAAACAGCAGGAGCACACCCAAAACTCAATGATGCTTGAGGTCTCTTCCAACCTGGTTGATTCTATGATTCTATGACATCCGGATTGGGGTTTTATGCCCCAAAAAAGCTTTGGGTTGTTTTTATTGGTTTGGTTGAGGGAGTGTGGTGAAGCTCTTTGTGCCTCAGTTTCCCCTCCCAGCAGGATCCAGAGGATGCTCCCAATAACCAAATGTGCCTTAAACATCCTTTCCATGTGTCTCTGGCAGGAGGGGAACCCCTTTTCCTCCAAACAGCAGGAGCACACCCAAAACTCAATGATGCTTGAGGTCTCTTCCAACCTTGTTGATTCTATGATTCTGTGACACCCCAGACTGGGGTTTTATGCCCTCCAAAAAAGCTTCGGGGTGTTTTTATTGGTTTGGGTGCTGGGGTGTGGAGAAGCTCAGTGTGCCTCAGTTTCCCGTCCCGGCGGGATGCAGAGGATGCTCGGGGTATGTTCGGGGGATGCTCGGGGG
>NW_008670052.1:91140-96570 GCF_000695815.1 Acanthisitta chloris | reverse complement strand
TCCTCTGTGAATTCACAGTGTAGAGCTTGGCTTTCCCTTATTTAAAACTCCCCTAGACTACACCAACAGCAGTTGTTTTGTTGGTGGCCAACAAAATCCAGGCCAAATATGACAAATCCAGGTTGTGCTTACTTGTGGTTATCACTTTGGACAGTCCTGGTCCTCTGGTATTGTTTTTCACTATATGAATGGACACATTGTACTGTTGCCCAGGTGCCAAGCCAGGCTGCATGTAAGATGTCTCTGGCCTCTTCAAGCTGCTGGTGATATCACCATTATCATCCTTTTTCTGTAACACATGGGACAATCAGTTAGTATAGACATGAAAAATCCAGGATCTTTCACTTTATACGGTCTCTATAGATGAAAATATTTCCTCACCATATTATGGAAGACCAGCTCCCAGCCATCAAAAGAAAAGTTCAGAGGATCCCACTCCACCTGGACAGATGTTTCTCGTACAGATTTGAATTTCAGACCTTCTGGAGCAGGCAGATCTGTGATAGGAAAAAGGGATATCCTCACATGAGCAATAAGTTTCCAGAAGTAGGACACTGGGGCTAGAGATCTGTCAGAGAAAAACAGAATCCTAGACTGGGTTGGGTTGGAAAGGATGTTAAAGTTCATCTAGTTC
Source organism: Acanthisitta chloris (assembly GCF_000695815.1). Lineage (NCBI taxonomy): Eukaryota > Metazoa > Chordata > Aves > Passeriformes > Acanthisittidae > Acanthisitta > Acanthisitta chloris. The sequence continues at coordinate 95,936 of NW_008670052.1, read as the reverse complement.
ACCTCCTCTTCCATGGGCAGGGACATCTTCCACCAGCCCAGGTTGCTTCAAGTCCCATCCAGCCTGGCTTGGAACACTCCCAGGGATGGAGCAGCCACAACTTCTCTGGGCAACCTGTGCCAGTGCCTCAGCATCCTCACAGGGAAGAATTTATTCCCCAAATCCAATCTAAACCTACTCTCTGGCAGTGTGAAGCCATTCCCTCTTGTCTTGTCACTCCAGGCCCTTGTAAAGAGTCTCTCCATCTTTCCTGTAGCTCCTTCAGGCACTGGAAGGCCACAATTAGGTCACCTCAAATCTTCTCTTCTCCAGCTTGAACAATCCCAATTCTCTCAGCCTTTTCTCATAGCAGAGATGCTCCATTCCTCTAATCCTCTGGAGTCACTCTAACAGGCTCCTGTCCTTCCTGTGTTGGTGCCCCAGAGCTGGAGGCAGCACTGCAGGTGAGGTCTCACCTGAGCAGAGCAGAGGGACCAATCCCCTCCCTATACCACCACTATAAATACCTGCCATGTAGGGATCAGCATCTGAGACAGTTAAACCCTCCTCACAGCTAGTTATTCTGCCTCTGACCTGTTTTAGATGTCACCTTATGAATTTTGCCCTAGAAATCTCTTTCTTGTGCCCTTTTGAAAGAAGCCTGGTGTGGACATTTGAAGTTAGGTGAGCTGAATCCTGCTCCAGGTCTCTAAAAATGAGTCCAGTGACCGAAGTCAAAGAGCATCTTTTGAGGTTGGGATGTTTAGATATGACTGATGTGCACAACATAAAAAGGAAGATGAACAGCAAAAGAACAGACAGAGATAAAAGTTGTGGTGAAACACACTGAAGATGCAAAACAAATACAACCTCCATTTTAGGCAAAGCAGTTTGAAGTCATTTCATGTTGCACTTTGCACACTGCTATATTTTAATATTTTTGTTTTGTTTTCAGGAAGAATTACTAGAATTTAAAAATCTACATTATAATAAAGAAGCAAAGGGGCTAAATCTACAAAGACCACATGATATTGGAGAAGAGAAGACTCAGTGGAGACCTCATAGCAACTTTTCAATATCTGAAGGGCCTACAAGGGAGCTGGAGAGGGACTCTGTGTTAGGAGCTGCAGTGATAGGTCAAGGGGTAATGAGGGCAAATTGAAGGAGGGAAAGTTTAGGTTAGATATTAGGAAGAAGTTTTTTCCTGTGAGGATGGTGAGACATTGGCACAGGTTGCCCAGGGAGGTCATGGATGCCCCAACCCTGGAGGTGTTCAAGGCCAGGTTGGATGAGGAGCTCTCCTAGGGGTAATGAGGTCAAATTGAAGGAGGGAAAGTTTAGGTTAGATATTAGGAAGAAGTTTTTTCCTGTGAGGATGGTGAGACATTGGCACAGGTTGCCCAGGGAGGTAATGGATGCCTCAACCCTGGAGGTGTTCAAGGCCAGGTTGGATGAGGAGCTGTCCTTGCCCAGGGCAGGAGGTTGGGACTAGATGATCTGTAAGGTCCATTCCAACCCTTAAATTCTATGGTTCTATGATTTGTTGGGTGGCATTGTAGGAGTGGAAGAGCTTGTGAACTGTGCTTTTAACACAGTCACTGGTATTGGAAAAGAATAGAAAATTAAGTGCTTTGTCTAGAACAGAAGATGAATTGAAAGTAGAAAACACAAAAGAAATGTCCCCCCAAAAAGGGATGCAAATCTATTCATATGAATAAAAACTGGAAAGTACAAAATAAATGATATCCAAAAAGGAGATATAAAGCAAGACCCAGTAATTGAAAACAGAAAATACAGGATAAGTGATAGCTGAAATAAGGGATTCAAATCAGTGCATACTATGGAATAGAAAAAAAGAAGGAACACAAGGAATGTTAAACTCACATGTTGCTACTCTGGCGCTGACTGGAATACTCTTCTTGTTCTTAAGGATTGCAAAGACACGGATGAAGTATTCTACCCCAGGCTCCAGTTCATGGATAGTGGCAGCTGTCTGGTTTCCTGGCACAGTGAACTGCATGTCCAAGCCACCACTGCTGGTAGGGACATAGGTGACAAGGTACTTGTTGACGAGATTCTCATGTTTCCATTCCAGGTTGACAGTTTTATCTGTTACGTTTGTCACAGTCAGCTCAGTTGGAGGAGACACTGGGAATGGGGGAAGAAAAGCCAAAACAAAGTTATAAGACATTTTCAAGGCTCAGAAAATAATGACTTACCCAGTTTCACATTTTCCCAGGAGCAGTTCTGAAAATCATCTAACAAACAGGGAATGGGGATGCCATGGCTCACAAATTAGCTGCTGAGGAAAGGAATGTTCAGCTGATGAAGACTACAGGCATTTCCAAAAGTCAGGGGCCAATTTCTACTCTCACACTTGCACACAACCCCTGGCTGACTGTCTTCCAGCTCCTCCTCTCATGGCTGCTGCACAAGACTACTATAGCAGTGTCTCTAGGGATTCAGATGTTTAATTTAACTGCCAATAACATGTGATTGTGTAGCTAAAAGTCCTGGAATTTGCACAGATTTTCCAAAGTGAAATAAAATATTATTATTTTAGTAAAGACTTTCAATAGATCTGCATGAGCAGGAGCACAAAATGGGGCTTAGGCACCTTCCAGAAGGAGGAGATAAAAGATGGGAATTTCTTTTCAAAAGTATTCATTGTCTTTTATAGTGTTCCCAATCCCAAAATACTCTTTGATTACTCTACAAAGATCTTATTTTCATAATTCTTCCCCTGGGATCTACTAAAGAAAACGACCTCATTTATAGCTTAATCCCTGTCATTATCTAGCTGCCAAATGTTTCTATCAATTTCCATAGTCAGTGGTAGTGGGAAACTAAACATGTGACTTTATAGCTAAGTTTCCACTCCTGCTGATTCCATGATTTTCCTCTAAGCTTCTGTAAGATCTAGCATACACCCTGAAATATAGGATTTATATATATATATATACACACACACACACGTGTGAGTGTAGTAAGACTTTGGCTACATCTCCCTCTTCTCCATAGCTAGAACAGTTTCTTTCACATGCTCTTTATTTTTTAGCATCAAGAGGTACTATGAGAAACTGAAAGGTCATGGGGTCAAATCCCAGCCAGTGTTGGCTACAGCTCCAGTGACATTGTGCTGGGATCAAACTTGGAGGCAACAAATGAACTGTGTCACCACTACCAGCCTGTTGACCACTAAGAGTCACCAGCAACTTCTAGACCTGTTAAGTAAAAGAAACCAAGAGCTTTCTACTGGTGTCATTACATCTCTGATTCAGCCGTTTGCACTGTGGTAAAGAAGAGCAGCAACATGGAAAAATGCTCACAGAAGTTGCTGGATTGACACAGGGAATTACCAAGGGGAATCATAGATTCATAGGATCAACCTGGTTGGAAGAGACCTTAAAGATCATCGAGTCCAACCCTACTGTAATCACTAGACCATGGCACTAAGTGCCACATCCAGTCTCAGCTTGGAAACCTCCAGGGATGGTGAATCCACCACCTCCCTGGGCAGCACATTCTCATGTCTGAGCACTCTCTCTGCAAAAAATCTCTTCCTAATATCCAACCTACCCCTCCCCTGGCAGAGCTTGAGTCTGTGCCCTCTTGTCCTGCTGCTGGTTGCCTGGGAGAAGAGACCAACCCCCACCTGACTCCAACCTCCTGTCAGGGAGTTGCAGAGGGTGAGAAGGTCTCCCCTGAGCCTCCTCTTCTCCAGGCTGAACACCCCCAGCTCCCTCAGCCTCTCCTCATGGCACTTGTGCTCCAGTCCCTTCACCAGCCTCGTTGCTCTTCTCTGGACCTGCTCCAGTCCCTCAATGTCCCTCCTGAACTGAGGGGCCCAGAACTGCATACAGTACTCAGAACTGCTCAGGAAGAGCAGTTCAAAAGGAACATTGCAACTTACCATCCGAGCAGTCAACCCCGATGAAACCATCCTCGCAGACACACTGCCCATCGACACAGCGCCCCGCGTTGTTGCAGTCGTTGGGGCAGGAGCGCTCGCGGCAATCCTCCCCCATGAAGCCCTCGTGGCACACACAGCGCCCATTGACGCAGCGCCCGCGCTGGTGGCAGTCGTTGGGGCAGGACAGCTCGCCACAGTCCTCGCCTGTGAAACCATTGTCACACTCACAACGTCCCTCCACGCAGCGCCCGCGATTGTGGCAGTCTTCGGGGCACCGCAGCTCCCCACAGTCCTCCCCCGTGTACCCTTCGTCGCACACGCACTGCCCGTTGACGCAGAGCCCGCGCCGGTGGCAGTCGTTGGGACACCTCAGCTGGCCACAGTCCTCCCCGGTGAATCCCTCGTGGCACACGCACTGCCCGTCGACGCAGCGCCCGCGGTTGTGGCAGTCGCTGGGGCACCGCAGCTCCCCGCAATCCTCGCCGATGAACCCTTCGTCGCACACGCACTGCCCGTTGACGCAACGCCCGCGGTGGTGACAATCGTTGGGGCACCTCAGCTCCCCGCAGTCCTCACCCAGGTACCCCTCGTGGCACACGCAGCGCCCGCTCACGCAGCGCCCGCGGTTGTGGCAATCGTTGGGGCATCTCCTCTCGCCGCAGTCGTCCCCCACGAAGCCTTCGTAGCAGACGCACAACCCGTTCTCGCAGCGCCCGTTGCCGTTGCAGTTGTTGGGGCAGGTGAGCTCGCCGCAGTCCTCCCCGGTGAATCCCTCCTCGCAGAAGCAGGTCCCGTTGACGCAGCGCCCGCGGTCGAAGCAGTCGTTGGGGCAGATGAGCTCGCTGCAGTCCTCGCCGGTGTAACCCTCGTCGCAGCCACCCTCGCTGTCCACGCAGCGCCCGCG